>NW_024581127.1:2844811-3016460 GCF_017639235.1 Corvus kubaryi | reverse complement strand
CCCCCGTAATAGGATAACGTGGAAGAAAGACTTAAAATCTCAAGGGTTTTTACCTCATTACGAAGTGCCTGACTTGACACTTGCATTAAATCTACATTTCACATTATGACAGATGTTGTGTTTTCTTTGAACTGAAAGGGAAGGACGTTGTTTTGGCATTAGAAGTTACTCTGAAAGTGTTAACATCCAGCTTGAAGAAAGGTTTGCAATTGTGAAAAGACACACTTTGCCCAGCTATATGAAAGCCGTATGAGAGTCTTGAAATGTTGATTTGGCTTACTTGTTCTTTAATACCTTACACAAAGCTGTTTCTGAAAGACTAGTGGCAAAGTGAATACTTAATAAAATGTGAGATTCAAGAACTGGGGTCTGAGCCCAGATAGCTGTTAGCAGAGCTGACTGGGAAAAGAAAGAAAAAAGAAGAAACTGTAGTCACAATTGCATTTGCCTAAATTCTTCCCCGAAGTGATGATACAGTGTCTGTTTCAGCCTATTACTCTGAAGCTGCTATCACAGATGTTTGGTATCACTAAAACACTACTCCCTAATCTGCTAATTCCAGATAAATAAACAGCTGAATAATATTTTCAACAATAATATGTGGTGAGGTAGAGATGCAACTACTGTCCCTGGGGTATTGTAAGATTCTTAACCTTGCCAATTATATCTTCAGGGCAAGGGTTTGGTTTGATTTTGTTTCATTCTAGCAGACTGTGGTCTGTAAACAGGCTGGATAACCTTACATATTCGAAAAGCCCTGGAGACTTCATTGAGCTCATTTGCATTTTTTTAAACTGTACTTCTTGCCAGTATTTTATAGTAACTACGTTAAAAATCTATAGCCATCAGAGATGTGGAATATGAAAAAGCCCCTCAAATTGTGCTGTATCATCCTGTGTACTGACTCATTTTCTAAAATGCAGCTCACCTCACAGATGCTCTATTTTGTATTGGTTAGATGAGAGGCAAATGCAGCAAGGTTCAACCTCTAACCAACATGAATGACAGTTATGTGCATACATTTATTTTACGTTGTGGTGTGTATATGCTTACACAATGTTGTGTATTATATCTGATTATAAATATACACAAGCAAGTTACTGAGCATCTGTGTGATGCACAGGCCCAGATCTGTTGGGTTTTTATGCCTGTGCAAGTCAGGGATGCCTCTGCTGATGCCTGTCAAGTCACAATTCTGTAAAATTGACATGTTTAAAAGGACCCCTAATTGAGTGTTTTGTATACAGAGACACACACCCACCCACATTTATCTTCAAAGATGCTGCAATGACTTGAAATACAAATTTTCATCTCCATAACCAATGTTAGTAATAGCCCTCAAACATCATGCATGATCATGTTTTCACTTAAAAGCTACTGCTGATGTTGCGGGATAATGTAACTGCTACTTGTGTGACTACAGCCAGATTTAGTTTGCTGTGACAGCTCATAACAGACTTTTCCACCACTTCTCCTCTGTGCACACTGCCATCTGCAAAGAGTTTGGGTTTTAAAGGCTGAAATGAAAGCTGCACTGGGAGAGCCATACCCAAAATGCTGTTAAAATTACACATTATAAAACAGGTTCTCGAGTTGACTGTCAAACCCTTGAACTCTTGCTAAGGTCAGGCTGCCCCCACTCACATAAGACGTGGAGCAAAGTGAATAATGCTTTATGCAAATAACTCAAGACAATCCTAATATGCAAGATTAATTGTAGGTAATTGTGATATTGAGAAATAGTCACTCCTGTTTTGTTCCCACAGATAACATGTCCCTTACACAGAAGTTCCAATTGGTTTCCATGGTAGCCAACAGCATCTTTTTGCCAGGGCACTGAACCTCACTCTGTGTTGCCTAGACTTAAACTCACCACCTTTCCTCCAGCACAGACAGCCTTGGCAGTTTTGTGTGTCAGTGTGGACATATGTACATAATCACACAGGTGCAGTTCTGCTCAAGAACCTCATGTAATTCTCAATTCTGGCACTTTCAGCTCTCAAAAGCAATTAAAGGGGATTTTTCATGATTTCTGCAGTAACCTCAATCTATCTCTCCTGCCAATATGAATGGAACATGAACTTTTAGTTCCTTGAATCGTTTTGTGTCTACCCTGGGTTCAATTATTTTTGAAGAGTTTATATAGGAACAGAAGAGGTTCTAGAACATGACTATAAATCCACAGACAAGTTTACTGTTAAATTCTAGCTTGAAATGTACTCATGCTCCTGTTAAGTTTCAACGATATCATGTCAATAATGACATATAAAAAAGCCTCTGAAACCCTGAATTGCAAAGAAATGGTAAATAGTTACAAACCAATGTTTCTTTCTAAAGATCCCAGCAAACAGCAGGTTCCAAGAAGCACAGGAAGATTTGCTACTTCATGTGGAGCACAGTGAAGCCTTGGAGCTACTTGCTGCAGGATGCAGTGGGGATAAAAATGACATGTATTCAAATGTTTGGACAAATTCATGGAAAAAAAATTACTCACAACAATTAAATACAAATATATAGCTTCTGGTGCAGGGAATCCCTGAATTGGCTGGAGTGGATCCTGGACAAATATCATTCTGTGCTTGTCCTATTCTTACAATTTACCCCAAGCATCCATTATTTTCCACTACTGGAGGGTGCCAAGTCTAGTATACCCATGACTTAGTGTGGCACAGCTGCTCTTTCTTTCTTAAACAATTTAACCATTGGAAATTTTGGGGGCCTCGTAGTGGGTAGTATAAGAGAGATTAATTCCTTTTAAGAACTTCAGCCAAGATTTTTAGAGGTTAGTTCATAAATCCATGTTCAGGAACCTTAGTAAAAAAGGTCTAATCAAAAATATTGAGGATACAGCATCTGCTAGTGAAGCCAGCAGTTCATTTTATTTTTCTCCATATGTGGGCATTCCAAAGCCAGACATAAGATCACGTAAAATTTGTGTGCTAAATCCCAAACTATATTCTGTGCAAAACTCTGCTCAAGTGTTTCTTAACCTGGAGTCACCTAAATTCCAGAAACACATGGCCTTTTAAAAGTGGTTCCTCCATGCTGAAAGCCCAGTGCCATGCAAGACTCAGGAGTCAGGCACCCCTTCACTGCAGTTGTCTAAAGTGCTTCAGTGGGCTCTCAGAACTCATCTACCAAACTTGGAGAGCTTTGAGTGGCATAGCTAAAGGTCAACTGTTTCTTCTAAAACGTGGCCAGAGGAAGAAGAAATAAATAACTTCTAGGACATGCAACTTTATACCCGCTGGGTAACTTTCTTCTCACTGCGCCTGCTCAAACCCATTCACCTGAACAAAATATTCCAACAATGATTATTCTGTGTAAGAACACAATAGGGTGAACGTACAAAAAATATTGAGAAATGTGGTGAGTTACGTACAGCACACATGAAAATGCAGAATTCTGTATCCTAGAAGCATGGATGCTAATCCAGGTATCCCAGAACAATTTCCATGTTTTCTGGGGAAATGTGCATGGGCAAATACATGTAGTCTCTTAATATGAAACCAAGCATATGCTGGCTACAAAAGGACTGCTTTAAAAATGCATTAAGGCACAGTTCCAGAATCAGGATTACCTGCCTGTGCATAGCTCTTGTGGGATGGAAGAGTCTAGACTTCTTCAATTTTTTTAAGGAAGCTTTTCTGCCCTGCTCCATCTTTCCTGCAATGGAATCAGATGGTATGGAAGTTATACCCAGCTACAATTTGTCTTAGGACTGCAATACTAAAAATAGTTTCCCTGAGGGGTAACCAGAACAGAGGATAGAGTGCAGGTGAGACAGACAAAAGAACGTAATTGACTCAATTCATGACAGAGCTTTACAATTTGTCAGATTGTTGTCATCACTATCACTTGCCTCCAGAAGAAAATTAATGGTTGAAATAATTTTCAGTCTCAAATTTGTGTTTCTTCACTTACACCCCTCCCAAAACACTGATTCTTTTTGGTTACCATTTCTTCTAAGGTAACTCCCTCATTAGTGGTTGCATAGTAATTCAGTACCAAACAAGGTCACTGCAATAAAAAGACACGTGTCTTACCCTAGCAGAAGAGCTGTAAGATTTTTTTTTTTTTTAGTATCCCAAAATTAAATAAAGAAGACCAAAAGAACCCAACAAATGAAAACCCAGTATATTTGTCATGTCATGCTTTGGGAAAAAGAAAACAAAGCCAGCAAAAGTTTTTCCAAGCTAGAGCCTAATATGACAATTTAATGCACCAAAAAGCTGTGGTTCTTCCCTTCTCAGCTGCCAGCTGGCCAAGAGTTTCAACTCCAGCACAGTAAACAAGTGATCACTGAGTCTGGGAAGAGCTCAACACACCAGACAGCTGGAAAATAGGGGCAAATAAAGGCAGGAAAATCAACAGATTTAACCAGTTTGCACAAAGTAGGTGATTCCATCCTCAGCAGTAGGGAACACACCAAGGAGAGAGTATATATGGAGTCTATAAGGCTTTAAAAGTGTGAGAACTCAGAGAGCAACGTGCTCTCAGAACTTGTGCTGACTTCATGTTTTTGGACAGAGTTCAATTTCATTACTGAAAAAATTTGAGGTATACCATCCAATACTTAAAAAAACTGAAAAAATGCCAAAAATTTAGAAGCCAGAATGTCTCATAGCTTTTTATGTTAATTATTAGTAAAGTGATGAACAGTGGTCGTCTTTAAGTCCCTCCCTTCTACATACATAATTCCCCTCTTTGCTCCTACTCAAAACTTTCAACCTGAAAAAATTGCGATAACAAAGAATGAAGGATTTCAATGACTCCCATGTTAAACTCACCAAAATCAGGAAAACTTTAATTATGAAGGTTCCATATTGCTCTTCTCCCTTTGAGCATGCCTCTAATATTGCACATAATCAAGGTACCTCTTGCCTAAAAAAACAACCATGTTCATATGTTGTTCTGGACAGAGCGTGGGAATACACACAGTTTAACATACAGATCCATTTTTTCCTAGAGAGTCAAGGAAGCAACAGCCCCTGTAGCCCTTTTATTTTTATAACAACAAAGTATCAGCAAATCCCATAACACTTGAGTAAAACATTTCATTTAACCCTTTTGTGATCTCATCTCAGAGAGAATATTTGGGAGCAGAAAGAGCAGACATATTGCAGGATTGCAGGACCAGCTATACCTCTGCGTACAGAATTTTTTATATAATAGCAGGGACCTTTCAGTCTCACTTCTTCTGTTCTCACTGAGAAAAGAGGCCAATATGCTTAGCTTGCCTCATATGTAATTAACTTCAGAGTTACACCTGCTAAGACAATTAACCTCAAAGAAATTGGCATCTCATGTAAGAACATACAAATAAACAGGTAGGGTAATGCAGCCATAATAGCTGGCAGATTCATTCAAGGCCCTCTTGATCATAAATTATGACATAGTCGTAGCACCTAAGGTAAGCACGTACCAAACTCATAATGGAGTTCTATGGCACCAAAAGAATGATAATGCAGTATTCATTGCATAGAGAACACCTTTGCTGGAGTCAAGTGTTCTTAGAGTTTTCTTGGGTGTAGCTATTACCTTCTCCTGCCCATGGGAGTGACTTAAATGCCAATATCCATCCCTAAAAAAGTATGTGTTGACATGTATAGGTAATGTTGATAAGTAGAACTAAATATATATGTATATGAAACATATATATTTACATGTGTATATAATTCTATATCTAAATTCTTGTTACTGGGCCTAAATTAGGGATATCATCGATTGAAGGCCAAATAAAACCATAATAAACCGGTATACTTAGAAACATGACCTATGGATAACAATTCAAATGTAGCTACTCTAAGAAAAAAGCCAGAAGGAAATGAGAAGGAAAGTTAACATGACTATCCCCAACCCAAGGCACTTGCCATTCTTTTTGTAGGTGCCAAAAGCCCGTAAGTTCCTCATTCTACTGCCAAAACCTCTAATTCACCTTCTGAAAACATCTGTCTCACATCCTCTTGCAGTAAAAAAAAAAAAAAAAAAAAAAAAAAAAAAATTATTGTAAAAAAAAAAAAAAAAAAAAAAAAAAAAAGAAATTCATTGTAGAGAAAACTGAAAAAGAGAGGACAGTGAAAACTGAAATGTAATATTGAGAAAGGCCAACAGAGGAGAGTTAATGTGGGGTGGTGAGTTGCTGGGAGACATCATGATTAGTCTGCAGGTCAGAACAATCATTCCAGATGTATAAAAATCCCAGTAGCAGGTGTAGGTCCTGTGTAGGTGTTGCTGAGGGTGTTCAGTGGTAAAGAAAAGAGTTTTCATTTCTTTCCAAGCAGAGGTAGTTTGGGCAGAGTGAGTGGTACCATCTGAGGGTCCCACTGCACTCCAGGTTGTTCAACTGTATTGACTAGTTGTAATTGTGTTGTCCCAAGGATAGGCAAAATTCAGTGTTGTGGTAGTGGCAAAAGGATTTGGGAGAGGAAGGAAGGAAAAAGGCATGGTACTTTGTAGAACAGGAAGGTATTAGTCAAATTTCAGGAAAGCAAAAGGGGCTGAGGGCATTCAAGCTGATCGGCAGGGAGTTGAAAGGTCTTCAAAGAATCAGTAAAGGTTTGGAGGGGCTAGGAAAAGGTCTTAGGGGAATATCCATCCTTGATCCATCTCAAGGAGGTTTTCACAAAAGTCAGAATTTGAAAAAAAATTGGCTGCAGAGCCTGCTGGACATGGCATTTCTGAAAGGCTGTGGGACAGAAGAGAGATTCCGAACACTTTTACTGGTCTGTTCCTCTCTGTACTTTCTCTACAGCTGTGGCACAGGATGATCTTGTTCTTCATCTTCATGGCTTCTCCCTTTCTCTCTCGGTACCCACCACTCTCCTCCACTGCCCTTTAACACAGCAGCCACATTCCCTGTCTCTCCTTAGCCGGTCCCGTGGCACTTTCCAGACTGTGAGCACTAAAGGGCAAGGGACACAGGGTCAGGACTGAAACAGATAGAATGGAAGTCTGGCTGGAAAAGCGTTTGCTGCTCCTGATGCCACCACTGGCCTGAGTACCCCTTCAGTCCTCCTTTGTCTCTCCTTGTCCAATCAAAACCTTCTACAGCAGCAAAGGAAAACTCCCAACAGATAGTCTCATATGCTGTCCTTAGGCTGACACTTACCCAAAATCTCCTGTCATGGCAAAGGTAATTATTATTTACTCTCAGTGGTAATTTAGGGCACTGAATCTTTTCCAAGCATGTGTCAGTAAAGTTGAATTTTAGAGGGATTGGAGCAGGAAGTTGTACTATTTGCCTGGCTGGTTTACTTTGTTTTTATTTGAATTCCATATTCGGTTGAAGGGAGGGATAAATATTTTTCCTCTTCATTCTGGTATCGACGAGTGGGAACCTGGTTAGTTAGACTAATGTAAAAGGCAGAGCTATTCTTTCTTCTGTACTATCCTAAGGGATTCAGAATATTTTTTTATAGTTGGCTTATTCTCTTCCCAAGGCTGTACACATAGTTCTAAAAAAAGTACAGAAATGCCATTTTGCAACTAGTTTCGAAACTTGTTTTTATTCTGCACTTTAATAAATCCAAGGCCTTTCTAACATTTTTGTCAAACTGGATGGTATCAGGGAGTCACTGAAAAATCAGAATTTGCAAAAGAACAGCAGTTGTTTGACATAAAGTCCAACAATTGGCTCTACAGAGGCATCTAGGAGCTATACTCCAACTGCAGGTGATGCAGCTTCCAAGGACAGGTTCACATTCAGCAAAAACCTCTGGAAGGAACAATCCATCCTTTCTCCTCGCTCTGCTCACGTGGTTCTTGTTCCTACTGACTCCTTTGCATGAACATTAGTTGACCACTTTGGCATTTTTTTTGAGTGGCTAAATTTTACTCAGGTTTAATCAGACCATAAAGCTATGAAAATACTAATGCTGACACAAGAAAAGGCACAGAATCACTGAGCCAAGGGAGAGAAGAAAAGTACATCTTCCTTCAGAGACAATATCATCTTAAATGGGCTCAAGTTAATTTTAAAATCAAATTTTAGAACTCACACAAACTCAAGACGAGTCAAACTGGAGAAACTTTACAATTGTCACCTACTCTGGGATGGCACTAGGGACAGAAAGCGTTCTACTAACGTGCAGTTGTCCTACTACAGGATATGAGACCAGTCCCTGAGATGCTGAATTATCTTGAGAGGCAATCTTTGGATAACAAGCATTATTTTTAGGTTTTAGCCCAGATGCTATTTAAACCAGTCTCATCAACAACAAAAAAGTTTCAGTGGAGTTGAGCTTGATTTCCTCATAATGATAGACTTTGACTGAGGTTAGAGTCTCTGCCATGCTTGTTTGAGATACGAGGAGGCTGACCTTTCCTGTCAGGAAGATAGCCTGGCACAGGAACTCCATAAATAACCTTGGCTTATGCTGGAGGTGTGTTCTGCCAAAGAGTGTCCTTTTGAAGACATCTTTGGGTCTCAAGAAGGTCAAGATGGTATTTTCCAGATAAATTAATACAGAGGTTTCTAAACCCACTGTAAGGGGTTTTAAACCTGATTACACCCACTGTGTGCTTTCATGACTTTGCTTCATAGGTGGTAAAGTGGGCTACTTGAACTTTCTCAGAAGAAAAAGAAACTGTATTTTATATATATGTAAATATATACATGTACATATACACACCATGTTTTATTACATTTAAGATTTTTCCTATTAGTTGAGAGTCCCTGAGCAAAAGAAAAAAGCTTTTAACCTGTAGTTTTTCCAGAAGCAGCTGACAGCCCAACTAAGCTCTGTGCTTTTACAGCCTCTCCCTGCAGTGGGACCAAGCAGACAGATCATTTCACTGAAATAAATCATGCTTACCCTTCTACAAAAATTCCTTTCACACAAACCAATCCACAGCTAAGTTTCAAGACAGCAGTACCTGAATTATAAGTAGCAATGTGATGGCTGATCAATAGCTGTGTCACAGAACTAATAAATAAAGATATGCCAACAAACAACTAATTGCAGATCTTGATCCCTGCCTGTCTTGTGCTGATGTGAAATCCCCCCAAGTGAAAGTGGTGGAATTCACTGCCTAGTTTAGAAGCAATTTTGAGCTAGAGATCTGATCTGCTCTCTTGTGATCTTTCTTAGGGAAAACAAGAGAGGTATTTTATCACTGAGTGACAGTAATCATTGGCATTATCATCAGGCTTTTTTGAAACCTCTCCACTTGTGGTGAGTTACTTATTAAAATAAAAATTGGTCATTTTTATTGGGACAGCATAGTTCCCTGCGAATTTTTTTTTCCATTCAACTGTTATTCCCAAAATCAGCACAACGTAAGGCAGCCTGTGTTAACTCTTTCTTATACTAAACAGCCCTTGTTAGTTTAACAGAACAAAAGCTTTGATTGTAAGTGCAAATATGTGTGAGAATCTAGAGTCAAAGCACATTGGTGGCTTTTTTTTTACTGAATGACTTGCTTTGGTGCAAGTTTCCAAATAAAGATTTAATTGCACCCACTTGCATCAATTACAATATCAAAGCACATAAGTTATAAAAACAGAAGGTGTGGACACAATGGCTATTTCAGAGTCTGTTTTGAAAACAGATTAGACACAGTTATAATGATCATTTCTTCAAAAGAATTTAGAGATTATCAGGAACAGACTGCGGATTTTAATTGAAAGCTCACTCCAAATTCTTTGTATCCCTCTACCCCAGCCTGGTCTCCTTCAGAGCTTTTAACAAAGTAGTTAATGAGTGGGTTTAACGGGGGGGTTTGAAACCTGGAGATAAATACAGTTGCAGTACCCCGTTCTTAATATTGCAGCGCCTGTGGTACCTTTGGGTGATCTCATTTCCTGCACTTTGACGTAATCACACTTAGCACCTGTAGGTACAACTCAGCAATTCATTCCAGAAGCCCAGACACTCTTTGTGGGCCCCTCGGATTTGAAAATAGCTATCTGTACCTTTCCAAGGAGAAATCTCACTCCCATACACTTTGAAAGCCCTCTGCGATTCTGAAATTTCAATTTCTCTTTTCAACAGAGTAAAAAAATAAGCAAAAAGAAGATAGCATATTTTATATTTTGAATATTAATAATCTCAAAGACATTTGTTTAGATCATGGAAATTCCCTGGAAGCTGTTCTGAGAAACATTGTACAATACAGTGCATATTAAAAAGAAGTGACATCAGTAATGCTTTTGAGAAACAGCCCAACACCTCAGGACCTAGCAAAACCAGAAGTGTTTACCTACTACAGCTCAATAGTTGCTAGATCAAGATATGAACACACATAATTGATTGTTGAAAAGTCAGAAATATATTGAAAAATATAGAAAAAGTTGACATACTGATTGACAGAAGGTACTCCTTTATAAACATGGTGTTAATTAGGTCACATCATTTTTTCTTATGCAAAGATTGCATTTGCTGAGGTTCTTTATTTCCACAAACAGAATGACATTGCAGACCTTCCAGGCAAGGCCCTTCATGTACCATATTTTCTGAAGACTCTCATTGGAGATGAATTTGGATCATTTTGGCAAAGCAAGAGTCACTGTAGAGAGTGCTTCCCATCCCAAATTAAGCTTCACATCTTGTCCACAGGGTGAGATCTGGATGACTTTGATTCTTGCTAAATACAGAGATTTGGTTTCTCAACTGACCCTAACTCCGTACCAGGGCACACCACTGCTTTGCTGTCACAGTCCCTTCAGCTGCATAGAAAATCTGTGTTGGCCTGGGGCCCCACTCCTTGGCCACGCCAGTTTCATAAACGCAGAAGACATCCCCTGTATCCATATAGTACTCATATTGAGTTTGCCTCTGCAAAAAAATCTGTCCCAATGTTTTAGGAGACTGAGCAAACCTTTTGGAAAAATTGTTGCCTCCTAAAGTTACTTGACTTTTTGCTGTTCTTCAACTTAGAGCTGATCCATGGTTTCTGTCATTGCAAATTTTTCTCTGAGGGGATTAAGCATTTTAATCGTACTGACATAAAAATATTCAGCAATATGTCCATTTCATAACTGATAATAAAAATTGAAATATTCTAAAAATATCAGCTAATTTAGAGTATCAAGGACACCTCCAAAGATTCTGAAGGATTAGCAGTCACAGCCGAAGATAGCCAGGTGGCCAGTTGAAACACATTACAAAACCTTTCTGAAAAGTAAAAAAGCAATGTGGTTTTACATCAGATTGTATTTCCATGCAGTTCTGTCACTGTCTTTTTTTATATAACAAGCAGTCTTGGAAACAACTTTAGCAATCACCTACATCTCACACAAGTACAAACGCTGGCCTGACAGGAGCTGGGATGGACGTGCTCCCTACAGTGGCTGTGGAGCTGCTTTGCATCCTCTGGCAGGCAGAGATGGCTGCCCTGGCACACAGTGGCAGCCAGCGTGGGATGAGTGTAGGGACACCTCTCACAGCAAAGCTACTGTGGGAAAGACAGGCAGAAAAACCTCGAGTGCACAGGGTTGGAACAGCAACATATTGTGTTCATTATAGACTTATCTCTAGCGACTTGAGTTTCAGGCAAAAGAATGTATCTCCCTATATAAACCTAATTCACCTAGTGTCACAAAGAGGAAGCGTGCAGGGTACCCCAGATGACAAGGGCCATGATGACATCTAGCAACTTCTCCTAACTTTGGTGCATGGCAAGAAAGCTAAATAGGTGGCAGACGTAGGGTGGTGTCAAGAACGGGGTGCCTGACATGCTGGTGTGTCCCCCTCAGGGTCCACGAGCATGGGCCAGCATGCACCTTTGTTGCATGCATCTAATGTTGCCACTGAGGTCACAACTTCTAATAATTTCTCTTTGTTTCCATACCCTCCCCAAAGCATCTCACTGTTGCTTCCCTGATTTCAGATGCCACGCTTTATCTTTGAAAAAAATAAACAAATAGTGGGAGAAGGATACACTCTTTTAGAGAGGAGGTTATTGAGTTTCTTGGAAACCTTTGAACAAAATAGCAGAAATTGTACCAAATCCCTTATTGGTTTTATTCACTTGGTATTCTGGGACTGAGAGTTTTCAAAGTCAAATGACTGTAATGAGCCTTTAAAATCCATATTTGGGTAGATAAACAGTGCTGAGCGCTTCTGTTGTCTCCATCTTGTGATAAGTAAATGGCTTCCAGGAGTTGGGCAGCCACTCACTCAGGTAAATGAGTCAATGGCTCTGGTGAGTATAAATAAAAAGTGGGAATGAGAGTTATCTCATTATCATGAGAAAGATCCTGGCATAGAAGAGTCACATGCTTTCTGCCTTTACATTTGTAAAATGAGCAGTGAAAACAGTGCTGTGTCCCATCCTCCTGCCCCGTAATGCTTGATTTTGCCTTGAAAACACAGAACTAAATGAAACTTAAAGGAAAAGTATCCAAATTAATAAAGGCTATTGGGAGAGGAGGGAGATTATTTTTAGGCTCCAAGTTGAATAGAAATGAGCACAGAGGCACTTTGCTAACCAAACCACGCAACTAACCTCAAAGGCTTTGAGGTGCTACATTTAAAAAAATGCATTGTAGAGGTTTTCTCATTTTATGCATTTGGGGACAAACCCAGCAGGACAACACTGGTGTTCGGCCAGGAGATTACTCTGAATTCACACCAGAACTACACAGCAGAATTAGCATCACAGTCTCAGGGGAACAGCTCCTTTTTGGTCAAAGTATTTTACAGATAGGTTGCCAGGAACTGAAATCCAGTGGAAACAGCAGTTCCCAAAGTAGGACTCTACCCTCTCTCTGGGAAAGAAGAGGGGGGTATGAGAGATACTGGCAGGGCTGCAAACTGAGATGAGTGGCTATAATCCTGAATTCTGGATGCTGAATGGGTTGGGGAGGAAAGGGGAGAGAAGGGTCATGAACAGTAGAGCTCACTTGGGAGAGGGGCCGCAGGAAAAATAGTTTGAGAAATGCTGCAGCAGAAGCCTTTTTTTCCCCAAATCCCTCCTTTTCCATTGTCACTTCCTTGAACAAAAGCAGCCCATGCAAAGACAAGGGCTTAAAACTAAAAGGCTTGACACATATTTCCTCGTCTCAGTATCAAATATCTCCTGAGATATTTACAATTCTTATACCATAAATAGAAATGCTTGAACACGGAGCTCATTTCCTGGTTTCTCAGAAAATGACATCCTCTTCCTTCTTGCCAGTTTCCCACATCTCTCCCTGCTTAATGCTGGTGGCCTGCCTTTCCCCACCATTGTATTGGTTCTCTTTTCCAGCAGCCACAGCCTCACATTTGGTAACCTTTGCCCTCCCATTTGATCAGAGCCAAAATGCCACCTTTAGAAAACTAACGTACCAGAGAAAATGGAAATATGAAGCTGGGCAACCCACCATGCTGTTATCTTACCCTGTTTCCAATGAGCTTTATTTTCTGGAATATACCTGTTGATTTTAAATTCATGAAGGATTTTCTAAAGGAACTGGAGCATCTGAAGACTCAGAGTCTCCTTAGGAGCAGAGCCCCTTTTAAAACTGAACCTCTATCAATGTGGTAAATTTGAGGCAGAGCACCTATTTACTGAAAAAGAACAGTACTTTACCTGCAGGATTCTTTGCAGTCTTCTTGTCATTACTAGAAATTTCACTGAATTATCTTCCATCCCCCAAATCAGCTTTCTGCTGACACAAGAGAGCTTCACCTTCTTTTTGATCCTACAAGTGAAGCCATGTGGAAATGATTGAGAGTGACGTCACAAGTTCAGCATTATGATTTAAATTTAGGATCGAGCAGAAGGAGGTGAAAAAAATTACACGCATCCATGATTACTGTGTTTGGGTCATTCAGATGCAGGCTTAAAAAAATAAGGTCTTGTCTCAGAGAACATGGAATGTACCATGGAATCTTTTAATAGGAATTATTCTTTGCCCTCATATATACATACATACATACATACATATATATATATATATATATAATCTCCAAAACTTTGGCTTCTTCCTCATTGTTTCAGTGTTTCTGTGACTTTTTGATTGCTGTTGTCAGTACCAGAGGTAATAGCATTTCCGTGATGCTGTATGTAAATTAGTTTTAGACCTTTCAAAAGGAGAAGCATATGTTTCCATAAGTGCCAGGACCCTTTTATCCTCACAAACTAAGTACCCAGAGATTGAAAAATTCAAACCCACTGAGTTGAAAACACTCACCCATAATTATTACTAATTATTGTAAAATTCATGTAAGTGGAAGGTGACCTTTTTAGAGTGAGCATTTATTCACAGAAAAAGTTGAATAAGTAAATCAAGGGTGAGAGGAAACAGCTTGAAGGGACAAAGTTAAGGAGTTCTATATGTTTAGCTCATTACAACAGATGACTAAGAGGGGACTGGCCAACTTTTAATCAGGAGGCCACCAGGAAGAAAGCTCCTCAGTTCCCCAGCAGAACTGGGAGCAATACCAGAGGCTGGAACTGGAGTTGGAATGGTGGTACATTCATGTTTTCTGAGCTGAGTAATGCTCTACTGGAACTCACTACCACAAAAATACCATCTCCACATGTCATGAAGAATACAAGTGGCCTCTTTTAGGAGACTTGAATTAGTCAGTCAATTTTGCTTTATTCTCTGATTTTTAATGCATTCACAGAATCACAGAATCATTTAGGTTGGAAAAAACATCTAAGACCATAGAGTTCAGACCAGAGGAAGCTGGGAAAAATGTGAAACCTGGGCTTGTTTGTTCACTTTAAATTGTATTGTTAGAGAGGTTGTGGGGATTTACTTTATTTTTATTTATTTTATTTTATTTTTTATTTTATTTTATTGCCAGAGGTCGCTGGAATCTGAAGAAGGATTTTCCTAGAAGAGTTTTATGTCAATATGAGTAGTGAGGGTTGAGGACACCACAGAGCATCCAGAGGCATCATAGCAGGCACAAAGTGACAGGAGACCTATACAGAGAATTCAGTTCTTTGAAGTTTCAAGCCAGATAATAGATACATACGTTTTCTTAAATAGAGGTCAATATCTTTTGACGCCAATGAATAATGTTAATCTCTAACCTCTGATTCAACAGTAAGCTCACAGTAAAAGTATACAAATATTTCTCTGTATGTGAATACCTAGATTCATATACAGCCTCTGACTTGCAGTATTCATTAAATCTCCCTTGTACCACACACACACATCACCAGCAGATAAATTAATGAGATAAAAATGTTCAGTCTCAAGCCTCATTTCAGTGTTTAAGCTTTTCCTTGCTCCTCCAGGGATATTCATGTCAATGTCTTAATAAGGCAAGGACAGCCGTTTCCATGCCTGGAAATACGTGCTCAAACTCAGGAAACAATGCATGAAGTGGGGTAGGACTCGTATGTTTTCTCAGAGGGAAAAAGCGTGGTAGATCTTTATTGTGCAGCACGAGCTTCAGTCCACAGTTAAATTTAGCAAGCAAGCAAGCAGACATTAGCCAAAAAGACAAACATATCACAAACTAATAATGCTGCTTTGGAAGTATGTGTTTGTATTAATTCACAGAGGATATTGCTTCTAACATGCAAAACTTCCTCAGAGTTTACTACTGTAGAGCACAAGATGCTGCCAACTCCGAAGGTGATTTACAATTAGGATACCAATTAATCCATCTTGCTGCAAGTGTTTACTGCCATCCCAAGTAGTCCTTTAACTTGATCGTTATAGAACTTAAAGCAAGATGTGGCCTTTATGAAAGCAATGTTTCCAAATGGCGTAATTTGGGAAGAGTTATACAATAAGCACAAGTTTCAAAAAAATAAAGATACATATTATATATTATAGAGGAACAATAATGTGGATATTTGCATTAGTTTCACTATCTAGTAAATATAAAAGATGGCATGCAAATTTATTTTGCCCCTTTCTGGGCACCTCTTGGTACCTTTAGCTAGACGCATGACAAGCTCTCAATCTTCAGGGCCAAAAGCTGGCCATAGGATGAGGTCCCTTCCTGATCTGTGCTAAGCAAATGGAAACACTTGCCTTGCTGAAGTTGCAGTACCCTTTCAGTGGGAATTTCCATTATGGTGTCGACCCAATGCAGAGCATCAACTATGTGCAGTTTCTTCTTCATGGTAAGTTTTCTGGAACTCTAAGTCCAGGGCCATCTTTGCTCTGCTTTTAAATCACCACTATGGCACCCAGGCTTCCTTCTGTGCCACCAGTTTTCTCTACCCTGGTTTTCTTGAGCTTACCAGACCATATGTCTTTGATGGACCCCCCCTGTTGTATATCCTGTCAGTCCCTGCGCTGTAGCCCTGAATCTAACTGCTGTAGAAATTTAATTTGAGCCATATCTTTTCTGGGACAGAGATTCCATACTTCTTTAAAGGCATCCAGTGAAGAAGAAGTGTCTGAACTTAAGACATTGACTTCAGTGAGAATTTTGCCTGTGTATGCACAGCAGAACTGAGCTATTAACTGCTGATAAAGGACTAGCTCTTTGAAATACGGTTTTTGCTTTGATGTTTTTTTTTTAAGGAGGAAGTTGAAAGATTCAATGATCAAGTATTCAAGGCACTTAGAAAGTCTCAAATTAAGGTGTCATTTAATAAGGCATGGGTCACATACAAGTTTAACAATGTAGTTGGGAAGAATTCTGAAGAGAATTTTGAAGTTTCCCAGATTATCGTCATTCTGGTCGAAGTTATTTGCCTGAGATTTTATGTGGTTTCAACAGTTTTGGCACCCATCTATCTGATTTTATACACATCTTTAAAAAAAAAAAAAAAAGATTATTGAAAAACTGACAAGACCTTGATGTTTCCCAGCAGAAACTTATAGCAGACCTGGATTCCCAGCTTCTTAAATAAAATTCAGTAGGATATCATACTGTTTGTAGAGCAGCTAATAAGGGATGGAGAGCAGAAATCTACTATGATAGCTATTTATTTCTCAGTCAGGGGTGGAACATTCACAGCTATTGCACTTTAAAAATCACTTTTCTATTTCTAAGTTATCTCTGTGTTCTTTGACTCTTATCAATTTCATTCATCTACCTTGTCTGTTTTGCATGTTTATTCCTGCCTCTTTCAATAAGTGCAGGTTTCTGTATTAGTTAGGTTGTTTCTTCCACCTTCTTCTGGGTTGTGGCAGACAATGTGTTAAATTAAAGCACAATCTTTTTTCAAGCCTAGTAAATATCAAGTAATGTCAGGGGAGATCTGAACCTCCCTTACAGCTCTGGGAAGGTACACAATCGACCCAGCTGACATACCAGAGCTGTACGTGGATGGAACATATTCAGTGCACTGGAATTTTTTGTAATTCTGCAATTTTCAAATTTATATACCTCAGCCAGTTGTAGATAGATTTTCAAAAAGATGTAGAGGAATAATTCATTTTTATTCCATGTTGCCAAGTTTAGTCTCTTATTGGGAATATTGTCTTGTATAAATAATTAAACGTTGAAGCCAAAGCAAGACTGTTTTTTTAGATCCAATGGTCATTGCATTTCTCTGGTCTATTGCTCATATCCCTGTTTCAAGTTGCACAACACAGCAATTTTTAAGCTGGTGTTGTAGATTTCAGGTAAATGATGTAACCTGCAGGCTTTTCTCACATTTCCATAAAAACAATTCCAGGAGATCATTTGTTTGTTCTAATGTCAACCAAGGAAATTTTCATTTCTGTGCCTCATGTAGCCTTGAAAAGTGTACCTTCTATAAATACAATCAGTACAGGCTAATATTAGTAGGAACAGATTGAAATAATTCTTGTCTTTTTAACAGAAGAACCAAACAGTCTTTACTCTTAAATGTCTGAAGATCTAAATTAAAATCCTTGTTTCTCAAACACTTGCATCTGGGTCTTTAATCTCCCCCTATTGAGTTTTTTTTCCTCCTCTTTTGCACTGCCACACACAACAAACTTCAAGTTCTTTATAGAAGATCAGTGTGCCATGTCATAAGACAAGAAAATGGTATACTATGGCCATCTGTGTTTGTTCCGTGATAAACAGGAGAGTTTTAACCAAGATTTTTGTAATTCAAAGGAAATTCTCAGCTGAAAACACAGTTAATCTCCTGATGGTGGTGACATATAAAATAGCAGAGGATGACCAGTTTCTAGTCTCTTTTGGACACATATAGATGCCATCTGTGATGCCCTGTTAGCTACTGCTGTAGGGAAATCAAGAGCAGTGGTCACCTAAAAAGTGACTGCACTATGTGTGCTGTCACCAGACCTGAGCACTTTGGGGACAGGCTGACTGAACTCTTACAACTGTGTGTCAGATGTTGTCGAGCATGGAAAGAAGTAGGCTTTTGCAAGGAGAACCTTCTAGTCCTGCTTACCTTATTTGAAGCGAATCTCTCTAAATAATGGGAAAGGGAGAAGAAGGGAGAGAGAGAAAATGAGTGCTATACCTCCCTTATCCATTTTACCGTTTGTTTCATAAAAAGATGTTAAAGCACAAGTCACTTGATTTTACAGTTTTTATACCGCACATCCTTTGGGGAAAACACTGCAAGACCTACAAGTTTTTGGGAATAATGTAGCCTAATCTGGAGAAAAATTGGTCTGTTTATGCTGTGTTCTGTAACCAACCACTAATTCCCTAAATTAGTTTCTAGTTAACTCTCTCTTTGTGTAAGTATGTAATGGGCTGCTGAGTCAAATATTTTACTGACTTCAATTTGTGCTAAGTATGCTAGTCAAATGCAGTGGTGATGTGCATTAAATGAGTTGCAAAGGAGTGATTGAGTTATGCAGTCTCCCCAATGGACCGCTAATAAAAAACTTTATACCTTATGAACCATCATAACTCTGTATATGCCACATGAAATAAGGTATTAAAATGTTTTAGAGAGCTTTAAAAATTTTATTGGTGCTTTTTTGATATTGTTCCACCTATAAAGCTGGACTTCCTTAATTAGTGAGGACCTAGGCTCAGGGAAAAAAAAGGTGTCCGGGAAATACTGGACCCTTTAAATTTTAAGTAATCCAGCTATAGTTAGTTTTGCTACCATGCAGTTAATGAAGTATTATTAGACCAAGTGGCCATCCATCCTAGGCAGAGCATTCATACAGATTAGTCAGTACATTTATTTGGGGCTTCTGATTTATTTCAAAGTGAATTAGGTTCTTGGTTCAGAGGAACTATTTGACTCTTCCCAGGATCTTGCTGCTCATTAAAAGATCACTGCATACAGGAGTGTCATTAGCTATTCTACATATCATAACAGGAGCCACTCAAAGTGTTGCTAGGTGCAGACAGATGGTTCAGCAATGCTCTTGTCAGAAAATGTTTCTCACAGAAATAAGCAGTTGGACATTCCAAATAATTCAAAGCTTACAGAGGAGCATGTGAATCCCATGTCCCAGAAAAATCAGGCAGTCATATTTTTTGCAAATGCTGACTTCCCTGCTTCTAGTAGTTTGGCTGATGTACGTGTGCTTGAACAGAGCACTGGAGCCCTACTCACTTCCAAATGAGGCCTGGAGCCCTACAGGTCTGTGGTGATCTGAAGTTTAACCCTTTCTTGCTGCTGAATTTTTGTGCCTTGGCAAGTATCCATTAGAATGCATAGATATCTTAAGGTGTACCAGGACTTAATTATGCAATTATGCTTACCTTAATGCACAAAATTTAGGACCCTGAAACCCATAAGATAGTTTCTGCTTTACAGGTCCATGGCTGGAGTGAGGAGTGGGCAAACAGCAGTGCCAGCCCCTGCTGACAGGGAGCACCTGACAGGGGTGATGCTGTTTAACCACTGGGAAGTTTTAGCTAGGACCACCTGCCATGGCAACACTCCCACCCCATGGGAGCACTGTTGTAGAAGCTTTTCTTGTCTCTGACCCCAAAGTTTCATCTCAACTCTAGGTGTTTTCACATCTTGGTGATGCAACTTAACGTTACAATCCTGTAAATGGTGTTTAACCACTATGCATCTAAATAAATGTATCTTGTTCTTTTCTTTGCTGAATCAGCAAGCATCTAAATAAATGTATCTTGTTCTTTTCTTTGCTGAATCAGCAAGCTACCATGGCCTGAGTAACAGCTACTCAGACTTCTCCTTCCTTCTGCCTCCAAGTTGTTTTCTTTGGCGAAACCAGAAAGGCAAAGATCAGGGGAATGGGAAAAGGCACAGGGCACTTCCAAAGCTTCCCTAAAGCTTTACATTGTGTTTAATGTCTGTTGCAGAGAGCAACAGACGACTTCTCATGGCTGCCTCTGCACCAGCCCCTCACCCACTTTTGGGGCTGAGATGTTACAGAGACCCTGAAGTGTCACTCAGGTTTCCCAACACTGTGCCAGCTGAAAGGCATCCGGATAAATGTTGAGGATGTTCTCTTGCTTTGGATATTACTGCAGTGCAAACTACCTCCAGGAAAAGCTAATAGGACAGTGGGAGCACGACTTCAAACAGGCCCATCAGAGGCTACATCTGCACTACAGCTGGTGGCTGCAGAATACCAAATAAGTTTAAAATTGCTGCTAAGAGGGGGGATGGTGCTTATTGCAGCAGTGAGATACCAGGACCTGGTCTATTTGATTGTTGCAAGTACTTCACTGTTATCAGTACAGAAGACCAACTGCAGCTCTAATATAGGTACATAGCTCTGATTGCAATGTGGTCAGTAAGTGAATGTCAGGACCTGAGAGTTGTTTAGCTCAAGTCTATTGCTCTCTGATTATCTCGGTAGAAAAAGCAAACCTGGCAAGTTTTCTGTGGAGATTATGTTGAAGTTAGTCAGATTTTCCATCCAATAAATCTGTGGAGAAGGATCTTTAGGCTAATTTACCTAAAGCTGTCAAATTTAACCCTTAAGATATCACAGTATTTTACCTCTGTAAGGCTTGTTAATAGCTAAAAATCAGGGCCTGGCAAGAACTACCACACAATTACTTGGTGTTTCACTGATGGTATAAGAACAGAAGTAAAGCATTTTTAGTAGCAACTGAAATACCAACATGTATTTTTAAGATTTATTGACTAGGCAATAAGGATGTCAATCCCTCTATCCGTGACTTTGCACTTATCCAATATGCATTAGTGGAACATACATATGATTTGAAACATCTGCATCACACTTGTGGAGTGTCAGCTGGACCCTGACACTTCTCTATATGCAGTTCATAAGTTTTCCCTTGAAGCCTCTTCCAGAGACCATCTTTAACTCAGAGGTGAAACAGAGAATATGGTCTCTTCAAAAAGAGTTTGGGAATGGCTTCCTTAGTCCATAGCATAGCAAGAAGCAACACATCATACAGTTGTTTAAAACAGAAATATCCCTCACTGAAATAAACACCCATATCCTGTTCGCAAGATAAGCCAAAATTTCCTTTTTCTTTGTCCCAGATCCAAGTTACTCATCTTTTTTTGAGGAAAAAGAAATGTTATAATTAAAGTATAAGTGTTCCCAACACAGTGGCAGATTTCTTAAGAGGCTCTTTTTTCAGGCCACTGAAGCTGGGCAGAGCATAGTGTGGTGGACCTTCTCTGCCTCCAGCACACATTCCTGCTGTAGTTTCAAGTGCTAAGCTGGCATCACTTCCTGCATGTTCTCTTTCGCTCCACTCCTTTTGCTGTCTGGCCCTCTGCTTCTTTCCATCTTCATCTCTCACCTTCCTCCCACACTTGCCTTGTGTCAGAGTCTGTTAGCTGAGAGATTTAACTCACCAAAACCAGGAGGGAAATGGCCATGTTTTTGCTGTCTTTCTTGTCAGCCTGGGACATTGAGCTGTCTCAGCCAAAATGCTGCCAAATTGAAGCAGTGGTGCCAAAATGAAGTGGTGGGAGAACGTGGCAGAGAGGAGGCAAGGAAAGAGATTTGTGAAAGGGAAGCAGGGCCTTCCCCCTTGGTAGTGTTAAGAAATGTTGTGCCTAATTCCACTTCCTTCAGGTCTGTCACCATCAGAAGCAGAAGTGAGGCTGGAATCATGTCCCCACTGGATTTTACACACTTTCTGCTCCAACTCTTTAACCACGACAAGGTCTCAGTTTCAACAAGGAGCTGCTGACGAAATATACTGTCTGAGTGCCCAGGAAGCAACAACATTTTTTTCCAGTGTTCCCTCTAGAGTTATTAGTATTCCACAATGGCTCCATGGAGTAATAATAGTATTTAGACAAAACACCATAGATTTTTAAGTGCACACCTGAGAGCAATTATGTCACCATTTGCTTCTAAGTGTCCTCAACCTGCCAAGCCTTTCTAGCTGCTTTTCTTTCACCTGCCAGTACCACAGGCAGCTAGGAGAGCCATAGGCATGACAAGGCATGTGATGAACTTACCATCACCTCCCATTTTTAACTCTGCAAATTCAGAATGACCCCCATCATCGTTGAATATCATTTGGAAAGTCAGTGCACAGTTAACTTAAGTGATTAGCCACATCTGTGTTAAGGCAGAAAAGCTAAGCCTGTGTCACCTAAAATCCTAATTATATATTTACCTGCACAAATACAGGCAACAAAAGTGTAGATACCAGATTACATGGCACCTATTAATACATTCCAAGTCTAAACCATAGTTGCCCATGCTCTTGCAAATTATAAAATAAGAATGATTGTCCTTTTTCTCATTTTCTTTGAGAGCTATGAGGTACTTTGGGGGAAAAAAAAAAAAAGTAGTGAGTTGAATGAAATCATTTTATTCCAGCTAAAATGCACCACATATGGCCATAGGTACTTACAGATACTTGGGAGAAAGGCCCAAAGGGAGAAAAATTAATTTAGAAATCTTTTGCAATGGGATTTTGTAGAGAAGTGTAAAATGACTTCCATTTAACAACTCCCTATAAAAATATGGTGGATTAAAGCTTGATAGTTGGCTACAAAGTGACTTCAGTACTTTTCATATAGCCTGGCAGTCCATAAGTAGGATTCATAAATGTTTAGGCACCCCAATATCTCCAAGTATCCTCTGATTCTGTCTAAAGGACCCATTTCATGCAAGATTGCCTTTCCTACATTAGACAAACTTACTGTCTTTCTACAGCTCTGAGTTCTGGTTTTCAAGGCCTTTGGATATTTGGAGATCCTGTTGACATCTCTGGCTCTTCAGCACTGCCTGTCACCACATCTTACTCCCATTGTGGAGCTGTCAGAATGGCTCTAACCCTCTGTCAAGTTACGCAGAGGGACCACAGGCTAAGTGGGTAGCACTGACAGATATGCATTGATGTTGATCTTGCTGGCAAAGTTAAGAACTATTGTTGACTTTTCATTTTTAATATGCACAAACCAGCAAGAATTGAACTGGAAAGTGAATAGCCTTCTCCAGTAACATTAAAAGGTTATACTCCCCAAAATGTTTTCTTTTTTTAGAAATATGAATACATACATTTGGATAACTTAGCTCATAATACCCTATATGTGAGCTCAAAGTTGAGAGCATCAGTAAAACCGTTGTCCATTAAAAGTGTCTAAGTGCTTTCTTGCTTTCTTCTGGCATCTGTCCCACAATAAAGTACCTTACCTTGAAGTAATCTCCCTTTTACTGGTAGGGACCACCACTTTGACTGGGAGGATGGAGTCGCTCAGGCAGTACCAAAGCCTATGGCCATCATAAGCATATTTGTATATTTGCATATTTAAACAGAGAAAGGAATGGAAAGCATTCCCCCACCCCCCCCTTTTCAGTGGCTGTCATTTTGAGCATGGCTAGAGGTAGGATGAGGTTAAAAGTTCAGGAAAGAGCGAGAACATAGAATAACATCCTATGCATTCACTGAAACTACAACAAGGGGCTTAAAACTCTTCCCACATATTGTCTCATACAGTACTCACCACAAGCAGCCCCCTAAACTGTCTGGCTGTGGTTAGAGTTCATTTCGGAGCCAGGAATGGGGTAGGACAGTGCTGAGCCCAGGCAAGCTACTGTGCTTTCAGCAGGCTTTGCTGGATGGATGAGACCCGGCATTCCCAACTAGGGCACTTGCACAAAGCGCCGGCCAGGCCGCGGCATTGCCATGCAGCCCAGCTCCGCAGCGCGGCTCCGCTGGCAGCCCCGCGCCCCCGGGACGGGGCTCCGCTGGGCGCCCGGCCCTGAGCCTGGGTGCCATAACCGCCAGGGAACTTATGCTTATTTTCTGTACACGCTCTCCTCCTCACAGGGAACTGCACATGGGGATTTCTGTACGGCACCATATGGAGAGAATGTGGAAGGACGACTGGTTTCTCCCAGGCTTGTGAGGAGCTGCCATCAGAAAGCATCATTTCAAAAGGGAATGAGTGAGTAACTGCGCCTCAGCCACAGCAAACACAGCGGCCCAGCAAGGCAGGGAGACGCCTGCCTGCAGAGCCAGCAGGTATTTGAGACGGCTTGTACGGGAAAAGGGATCCGCTTGTACTTTGCTTGTGGTGGTCTCATCCTTTATTCTGTTACAACTAGAGTAGATTTAATAACGCTCATCAAAAAATAACAAATTATTTGTTTGTGAGTGAACAACACTGAAACACAGTCATTTAGATATCTCCAGATTTGCTAGCCTTGATGTTCTGAGGTTAGAAATAAAAGAATTAGCATACATTGGCAGCAAGGAGGCCAGAACATAGATTCTGTATATTACTGAGTTTCTACATTCCCATTTCCAGCAATAATCATAGAACCCCTGCCTGTTATTTCTGCTTAATCTGTATGTGAGGAAATAATTTTTGATTTCAGTTACTGTCAGGGATTTGTATAGTATCATAATTCACTGGATTAATCTAATCCTAATCTCAAAACTTTGCATGGTAATACGTAGCTGCTGCCACTCCAAGCCTTCTTGCAGCTATCAAGAAAACTGCTCTGGGCTCATGAGTTTCACCAGCTTTGTGGGTCACTCTAAGAAGCCTCATATGCTGGAGAATTCTATCAAAAATAAGCTGATCACTTTCATCTACAGCTCCCCACCTGCAAACTCCCAGATTTTAGTGGGCACTTTATCTGTTACACTGCTTCCTGACCTCTTTACCAGGTAGGGAATCTGCCAGAATTTTTAAAAAAATCAATATTATTGAGGTTTTTGTTCATTGATAAGAGGAGATCTGCTGTACTAAAATAACCACAGTAAGCTTCTAACAGGTGCTGTGATAATTGTTTCTGCAAGCAAAGATCTAATTCATATGATAACCTGTCATCATCTGGCATTTCATCCTAACTGGTTTTTAATGCTATATTGATCTCAACTTCCATAATTGGCCTCTTCAAATAGTTCACTTTCTTCTTCACAGAGAAAGAGAAATGCAGGTTTTGTTTCTTTTAGTCTCTTTTACTATCTGGTATATGCTGCCGTGGAATTTAATTCTCTGTAATTTAAACCCCACAAAACAAAAGCCAACCCAGAATCTACACTTCCGGAGTCTGAATAAAATATAGTCAACCTGCATTTGATCTTGAAATCCTTATGTAAGCCAAAATTTCTTACATGAGAAAAGAAATAATAAGTGAAGAAATTGAAAGGCTTTAATTTTCCTATCTTTAAAAAGCACTGATTTGATTACTTCATACAAAGGGTGTCACTCCTCATAATATCTCAGCCGGAAAAAAAAGATAAAGAATTGTCAATTAAAAAAAAGAAAAAAAGAAGAAAAAAGAAGAAAAAGAGAAAAAAGAGATGCTTGCAGGCTTTTGTGGCTATCTTTCTGAACAGTTGTATTCTAACCTGTATAAATCAGCAGCCACAGATGCAGGAGGTAAATTAACAAAGACGTATGGTGCTCTGTGACCCTCATCATCCCAGTGCATATGGAAACAGAACTCAGAACTATAAGGTTACTGTGAATGTGGAAAATGGCAGGCAGTCAGCTCTTTGACCAGACTTAGCAAAATTGTAAGAATAAACAAAAAGAAAAGTAAAAACATGTAACCAGTACTTTGCACATGGATGGGGGAGAGAGGAGAATTTTAGGTCATCTATCAGCTAATGTAAACTACAGGGTGGACTCCTTCCAGAACTAAGCTTGTGATTACATTAATCAGCTACACTAGAGCTAATGCTATACATTACACTTCCAGGATTTCAATAGAGGGTTAGAGCTACAAAAGAGGGAAACAGTCCCCAATATTGGGCACACCATTAATAGAAATAAAGAACTGGAAAATAATTGCTGAAACAGCCAGTCGGCTGAACACCGGGGAAATAGTGAGTGAGCAATTACCAGTTCGTAATCGATGTGACCATTACCCTCTTCTCTTTTACAGCACATCTTTTGCACCTGGCACTTCAGGCAAACAGCAGCTGAAAGAGAACTCTGTAACATGTCCATAATAGCCTGCTCCCCTGCCTTCAGGAGCAAGTGGCCATTTCAATGGCTGCAGATGTTTGTGTAAGAATGGACACTGCTAGGTACCATTCTCTGGTAATGTCGGAGTCCTTGTAGTCAACAGCTTGAGCTCTTTAATTCACGATACAGTCTTTATGCTAAAAGGTCTCGAGGAAACACTGATAGCTTCTGCTTCAGATGTTCTCTGCAGACTGTGTAAGGGCGGTGTTGGTTTAGAAGGTCACATTGATGTCCTATATTTACTTACAGTAAGGCCTTCACTGTATTTTTCTGATTCTGTCTGCCTGAATGGATATGCATGTTAGCTGTGTAGCTTACTGAATTCTGAACACAGAAAAAACCCCAAGTATGTTATAGCTGGTTCTCATTAAACTGTTAAATGGAATACTAAAAGGTAGCTTAAAATCAGGTGCGTTTAATAAAGTTATATTTGAATTGGCACACGCATGGGTCCCATGTGTTTTTCAGTTTGCTAGTGTTGCAAGTTTATCATGTGTATTACCTATGCTTAAATGTTACTTCACTCCAATAAAAACAGGCATCATTTACTATTTCTCTCAAACATTGCTAAGTCCATGACCCAATTCGTTAGCTAACTGTTTGAGCAGCCTAACACACCCATTGAATTTACTGAGTCTTGGAAAGTGATTTAGGCCTTTAGATTAGATATGGGTTTGGAAGATTAAATAAAACCATACAGGGGCATGAAGTGGGGACTTTTGTAGAAGATACATTTTTAATTTGTACAGAGCTCTCATTCACCACAGTTCACTCTCCTTCTTAAACCTGCAGAAGTTCCAGAAAATAAATCACAGGGAGGAGTTTCATCAATGTAATTTTATAAAAATTCCACATTGAAGAAATGTGTCATGCGATCTGTCGTGAGAAAGAGTGTTTTCCTGTTTCTTCACCAAAATTTCTTTGGGCGAGAGCACAGACACCTCTGTGACAAGCAGACCTCTGAGTCTCCCAAGAACTCCCTGCCCAGTCCAGGAGGGGGGCTGGAAACCATCCAGGTCTGGCCTCTTCCAATTCTCCGGATGGGCTGTTATGACTCAGGCATGGGCATGCCCCAACTCTGACACAGATCCCAAAACAGATCGGTATCCCAGCAAGACTGTGTAATACTCATTCATAAACAGACAGCCTTGGCCATAATTTGGTGTCCCTGCAAGTCCAGAGACATTGCAATCCTCAGATATGATAGATCTGTTGAAATAGGAATTTTACAGATTTGTCTCATGCTGCCCTTCACATCCACAGTCAGAGAAACCACTCCTTGGGTCTGGAACATCACCATACCTCCACAGGACTTTGTTTGGTTGCTTACATGGAAACACAACAGTAGGAAACTATTTTACGTAATCCAGCAGTGAAAAAGAGAGCAAAGGAGCCAGCATTGTGGGATCATCCAGCACTCTGGACCACCATCAGGTTGTGCCTAGAATAAACTTTGGCCACCTCTGCTTTACAGAAGCACCAACATGCAACAAGTTTCTACCTTTCTTTATTCAGGAAAGAAATGAAGCTGAAATAATTTATTAGGAAAAAAAAGAATAGAACATTTCTAATAATTTAATTTATTAGAAAAAAGAATGTGAATTTTAATCAAGAATCATGCCCATGGTAAGATAAATTTATACTTGCAAAGGCTTCAACAGATGTTTTTCATTGTAATGGCTGCGATCCAGAGTCTTTCTACATTCTTATTTTCTTTCCTCAAACTGAAATAAGACCAGAGGTCACTCCACATTCTCTTTTTGTGTGTGTTTTTGTGTGTGAAGAAAGTGGACATACGTAAAAAAAAAAAAAAAAATTCCCTCTAAATAGGAAAATAAATCAGAAATACCACAAACCAGGACAAACTCAGATTTTGTGAGTGATGCAGACACTTGGAAATAGAAGCCAGCTGAAACAGTAATTTAGAAAACATCGCAACTTCTTTTGAAGTGAGATTTCTCAATGAGGAAAGCAACTTCTTTGGCTCAAGGAAGGTGCAGTGGCACCATGAAGCTCGTGCCTTTCCCAAATACTTTAGGAACCTGTACAAACTCATCCAAACCAAAAAGGAAAAAATAAAACAAGGTATTTGACTCACAAACTAGCCACTAAATGTCAACTGGTTACAGAATGCTCCACCTGCCAAGGCTGAAATCTAGGACAAAGATCCCAGAGGGGTCACAATCCTGCAATCCCTACTCAAACCAAAGGCCTGTTAGCTCTAACACTTCCCTAAAAAAGAGAGAAAATACATATATTATGCAATCAGACTAGAGTGGAATATTTTTTATGAAAACAAGATGTTTGTAGAAGGTGCCAGACTGCTAGTTCCAGAAAATAGAAGGCAACTATAGCTGAGGCAGAAGTAGGACTTGCTTGTTCATCAACCTGCCATGACCTGAGGCCAGGACAAAGAGTTCAGTCTCCCTGCCTGCTTAAATCCTGGGCTTGGGAGCTTTCGTAGCCAGCAAGGGTGCTAATTAGAGTCAACTGTGGTGTTGACACACATGTACTGGGAACCAGGAGGAGACCAACCTCATTTTTACAACAGCTTTGCACAGAAAGAGGTTTTGGTTCATTTGATTTAATGACTTGATTAGAATTTGAGCTGGTAATTTACAAGGGATAGGTGTTGTATCCACTGCCAGTCCTCTAAGCCAGTCAGCTTTGTATAGGATCAAATTTATATAACAAACCAGACTCAGCAGTGTCATAAATGAGGGTCTGAATTTCGTGCCAAGTGTAAATGAGTAATAAAGTAGTTACAAAGTAGTATGTCTGTACACTGATTTGGCATTCCCTGTGTGTGCAGAAGCGATTTGGTATGCTATGGGGACAAAATTCAGTCCTGGCATAAATCAATGGGACTCACATCTATTGAACACCAGAACTGAAATAGGACTCAAAGGCATTTTAGACAGCATAGGAATTAGTGATGGGGGGGAAATGTGAAGGGCATATGGATGTGGAACAGCACAGAAGTGCAAAAGAGCAGGAAAGAAGCAAAGAGACAGGAGTGTAGAAGGTGAATAGCACCTTCTCTGTTCTATTTGTTGTTCCTTTTCTTCAGCTGGAACCTGAATATCAAATATTTGAATACTTTTTCCCCTGCATCCAAACTGTATGATAAGTTGGGGAACAGCTTGGAAACGCTTAAAAGCCTTTTAATGATCAGTCACACATGATGAGTAACAATCATTCAGGCCAGTTCTGAACGAGATCCAGAGATCTCTGCGGAATTTCCATCTGCTCGCCACAAAGAGCTACACAGGAATTTGGCCACCAAGTATTCTTGAATCCACAGTGTCCTACTGGAGGTGAACTAAGCCCAACACACACGGGTTTCCCCCCAGGTGATAAAAGCACAGTGACACACACACAGAGACACATGGAATAAAGGATCCTGCAAACCTGGGTGAAAACAGTGTACCACCAAGATGTGAGAGTGGTAGCTGAAGGCAGGCATGGTTTTACCAGGTGGCTAAGACAGCCCAACTGCAACTCATTTTGCCAGGCACAGTTGCATTGCAAAAAGCGAGGGAGAGCTGCACTTCTCTGCCACTCCCCAGTATAAACTGAAGCATTCCTAGCAGTGTTTACTACTGCACTGTGCAGGCCTGGAGCAGAACAGCAAACAATGGTGTATGGTAGGCATTGCCTAACAGGTTCCAGATTATCCAAATAGTTTGTAAGTGGGCATGAGGGAGCAATGCAGAAGTTCTGCAAATTGTCACCATACATTTCAGGCATTTATAAGCTCTCAGGTGTTGATCACAGTGGTTTATTTATATACTATGTGCACAGTGCTAAGGTCCTTGGCACTAACAGGGAACAGAAAGCAGCTTTTTTGTTATTTTCTGGTTAGTTTTGTTTCAGACTGAGGACTTGCTACCGGTTTGAGACAGCAGTTTTCCATATTTTAGTAAGGTCTTATGTCACTTTTGAACAAATTTCCACTATTCAAACCTCTACACACACTACAGGCATGGCACTTGTCTCATCATTATGTTTAAATGCATTTGGATTATCAAAATACTCTATGATACAATTTCTGAGGCTTCCCAGACCAGGACACAATACACTTCAGGATAAGGTATGGGTATGTGAAATCTCCACTGTCAGCAAGCTGTACAATTTCATTGCACTTTTTTTGTGCATATCACCTGCATTTTGTTACTAAACCCAGTAGGATCTAATTTACTGTATTCAAATTACATTTAAATTAAGTATCACAATATCTGAAAATATTTTGTCCACAGCATACTGAAAGGATAATGCTTATAATTGATGTGGTAAGCCTAAATTTATTACTATTATTCACCTGTTTGATCAATATCCACACACATTCTGTCACTCCTTGTTTTAAGTTTTATCCACACATACTTTGAGAAAAACACTTATACCCACAAAATAATGCCAGGTTTTATCCCAGTGCAAAATCTCTTTTCTTCTGCATTACTGCAACAATTTGTAGAATAAATTAAAATTGCTCTTGGTCCTTAACATCACTCAGACATAGGCTTCCAAAGGCCATCAGAAACATAAACAAACATATTGCTGCACATCACCATCACCTACCAAAACACTGGCTGCTGAGATTTATGAATACTTCCATGGCAACAGGTAAAAACTGGTAACTGAAAGTGAAACGATGATAAATACTTTCCACTGATATAAGGACACTTAAGAATTCTTTTAGATCCTCTGAGAACAGAGAGTATGGAAACTCCAGGGGCAGTTCTTCTTTCTTGTGGACTAATTCACCAGAATCAGGCTTATGAGATTGCCTTTGGTTAAGTTCAGGACATATACAAGCAAGTTTCAAGTAATATCCAGTGTATCTAGCTCCTGGTAAGACTCCATCAGAGGAAAAACAGTGGGTTAAATGATATGTCATCTAAACACTTGCCTGAATTAGAGAGATCTAGGTTAGAATATGCAATACAGTAATCACAAGTTTTTAGCTTGTTAGAGTCTAGGGCAAGGCTTATGCGTGAGCACACAGTAAAGCACGTGCTTTGTCAGAACTGGGCTAGGAATTGTTGCAGAGCTGCCTTGACTCCCAGAGGGCTCCATACATTATTGACCTTTCTTAGCAGTCATACCGATACACAGAGCCAGAAGAAATTGGGATGAAAGATCATGCAGGATCCTTCCTAACTGGCTCAGTTCTGCACAGCACAAGTTCTGTGCAAGAGTGTATGTGACTCCCCTGCCAGTCTCACAGGTGGTGTTAAAATTCAGTCATAATGGATAGGACAGGGGAGAAGAAGAAATTGGTTGGCATAGAATTATGTTAATCATGGCACCCGTGCATTTCATTCAAGACTGAATCTCGGCAGCTGTGTAAATTAGCTGTTGAAAAGAAAATAATTTGGTGACTAGCCTTGAATCTACTGTCTTTAAGCAAACAGATTTACTTATCAGAGACACACTATCATTTGTTAGAGAATGCCATAAAAAGGTGAGAATTCATTATTTGAAAGCCCTTGCACAGCATTTTAATAAAATATTCTGCCAGTTGTACAGCAAAGTTTCAAGCATCCCCTTTAGATCAGACTAGATTTACTCAAGACTAATGGTTTCTTTTCCTTCACCAAAAAATGTATGTATTACAGGTGTCTTGAGAAGTGAGTTCCTGTGTCATCAGATTAATTATCTACTCCTAAATCACTAAATGCCTTAATGTGCACATTGTCCCTAAAATCAGAAATATCTTTCCCCTCTCCCCCTTATTCTGACTGTAGGTTTGTTGCAGAAGTTGACTGCTCAGTTTTATGCTGGGCTTGTTCCTGGCAGAGAGCAGTGTAGGAGGAGTGTATATTAGAGTTAGTTCAGCTTTAGAAAACACAGAATTATGCTGCTGGCAACTGGGGCCCAGCAGGTAAGACAGCCCAAGAGTGAAAATGGTGGAAATCCTCCCCTTTCTACCATCTCACACAGTATCCTTGTGAAGGCCACGGGACAGAGGAGATGCAGTGTTCAGTTTTCCATTACCACAGTGGGGCATAGTTTGTCAAAGTCTGCCAGGGATCCCTGATTTAGTTTTCCAGGAGAAATCAGCAACATATTCTGAGAAAATCTTATCTGGTCCTGGCTATATAGCATCCAGCTGAGGAACAGATGGTATGATCCTTTAGGAAAATGGACATAGATGGGCTGAGGCAAATGAGACCGTTCAGGTCTATTTATTTGATGAGAAATGAAGCCCTGAGCTGGCATCAACCTTTCCTGAGGTGGCAGGAGCAGGAGCAGATGTGAAGATGGGTTGCTGAGATGACAAGATCAAAAGACACCTAGCCCTGGATGGTACATCTCCATTAAAGCAAGGTTGTATGACTGGCCAGCTGTCTAGCTGAAATTAACACCTTCTTGAGGTTTAGCTATCAAATCTGGAAGCTAGGTAAGACTCTGTGATGCTGGCAGAAAAGAGAGAAATCTGCTGTTAGAGTACCTTTCCAGGGATTATCCACTAACAGGGTTTCGTTAATCTTTTTTGGATTCTTGCCTGTAGCCACAGCAACACCACTTTCTCCTGTGACCAGGCAAAGTGCTGTTCACTCTTTGTTAGTGGGGGTCTGGGCAACAGCTTTTATGATTTGGTTATTTCAGTTCCTACTGTTGAGCAATCCCTGAAAAAGCTCTAGTGAATAAGGAAGTAACATCCTTGCTGAGGTGCTCCTAAAATTATCTTCACCCTCTGAAGTGCCTGTTCAAGATGTCCTTGAATACCTCCACAGAGCTGGTCCTTTGCACTGACTGTAGGTGTTTGTTATAAAGAGAGGCTCCTCAGGTGATTCCTATCTCTTCATCCTGGTGAAGCAGAGTGGTACATAGGGTTACAGGATCAGACCTTGGAGGCTGCATGAGAGCTCTTTCAGAACTGAATATCTGTGTAGGACACTGCACTAGCAAAGCTCCTGCCTGTCCCTGAACCAATGTGTGCAGCTGGGCTTGGGACTCATGTTTTGTCATAAGTATCTGGCTTTTCCATTCATATGGATTTAGCTGTGCCATGAGGAGGGTGGCTGGGATGGCACACTGAATCAGGCCCTGTCCCCTTCGCTCAGAACCTTCCATTTTCGGCTGCCCAGTTGGGTAAATGGGGAGAGCAAATGCAAGGGCAGAGATGGGTTTCTCCCAAACAGTCTCAGTCCCCTCTCCACTTCCATGGGAAACTAAAACAATTTTTAAAAAAAGGGGAAAAAAAAGGAGAGAGAGAAGAAAAAAGGAAAAAAAGGAGGAAAAAAAGCAGTTGTCTTCTCCCCACAGCAGGAATCACAGTGCGAACAACCACTGAGTGACAAAGTGAGAGTAGGAGGTTGGGCTTCACTGTGTATATTCCTCAGTGCATGGGGCTCACAACAAAGCCCATATGCCCTGATCCTAGACATCTTTAGTCTTTTAAGCAGTCTTCAGCATGCAAGTAGCTCTATTAAGCAGTATTAATTATTACAGCATATGGCTGTAAAGATAAAAATGAGAAATATCTTATCAGCCCTTTAATTAAAATAGCTATACAGCTAACCACTTATTCAATGTTTGCACACAGGAAAAAAAGATAAATTAATAGTCTTTTTGGTGGGTGAGTGATTTGAAAGGCACTCCTGATTTCTGCACAAGCACTCATTCTTCATGGAGATTGAAACAAGAAAGAAGATTTAGAAAAATACCTGTCAAAGTATGAGGTTACCTGTGAATTGTTCATTTTGACCATTCACTATCAATGACATGCAATTTGTCCCATTAAATATGTTCTACTACCTCAATGGATGAGATAGTTTTATACAAGAAAGCAGCTGAGGAAGGCTAGGACAGGTTTGTGAATGCCACCAAGTGAACTGCTATTCAACAAAAGAAATGAGACAGTTCTGCTCCTATTACTCTTGTATTTCTAAGGGACTATTCAATGCAAGATTGATCAAGTTGTCAGTTACAAATGACATCAAACAAAAACCTGTGTGGCTTATTGATGAGTTTATTTGCAGTGCTGCGTTTTCTTTTTCAGCTCTTGCTGAAAACCAAAGCATATTGAATTGCTTGACATAATGAAACTGATTCTTTATCTGCCATATTTTGGTACCGAGCAATTTTATGTATTCATTTACAAATGAAGTTCTAAGGTACAGCTCATTTCTCATTTTTCCTACTTGAAAATGGCAGAAGGTTGTATACCTTTTAGAAGTCAATTATACCAATGAGCAGTAGAAGTGTCTGATGAGATCTCTTAAATTTTTATTTAAAAATTGACTCAAGAAACAAATCCTTGATGCAGGAAAGCAAGTTTACTCCATATATACATATTGGCACAGGCAGCCCACTCGAGTAGCAAAACCAGTTGTTTAAAGTATTAATCTCATTAGTTAAAACAAAGGAAACTATTACTTCTTGTCCTTGCACTTTAAGAGAAATGCTCACTCCAATACAGGAAGACAGAGACCTGAACATTTCAGTAAAAGCAAATGATAAAAAAATCCAATCCGTATTTTGAAATGTGCCTCAAATTTTGGAAAGAAAATACAGCTGGGCCCTCTTCAGTCTAGTCTGTTAACTAACCTCATCAGGTTGAAATCCAGCCCTTTCCTACAAGCACCAGGCTTTTGTAGTGTTTTCTCGACCCACAGTCAGCCGCCCAGCTCACTAAGTGCTTGCATATGCCTAAACAGAACAAGGCATCCTTCCCCCGTCTGCCCCCTGAAAGCCTCCACGCTGAAGTAAAGGGGAACCTTTTAAGCAGGGTTTTAATTAGCACCCATTGTTCCCTGGCTGGCAGGACAAGCAGAATGGCCCAGTGGTTTGAAAACGGCTATCACAGTCGGAATCTAACTTTGCAATTGAATCAATCTGCGAACTCCACAGGACTTGTACACTGAAAATAAAAAACAAAAAAGAGGGAGTAGACCAGGGCATTAATTATAGTGGTGTACTCATACTGCTACATTTAAGGGTCTGTGAGCTTTTCTCTCACATATTTTTAAGAGTAAAATAGAATCATATAAATCCACTAGAGAATGAGACCTGGTCGTACAAGTCTAAACATAAAAGTGAAATTCAGCATTATGTCTACCACTTGAACTTTAACTTCTAGCATCTGTACTACAGATGGTTATTTCTGTAGATGTCTGAAATGGCTAAATGGGAAAGAGGGATTTTAGGAGGAAGATATTCTTTGGCTTTAGTAGGCTTGGTATATAATAAGCAGGGGTTTAGGTTTAACAGAAATTCCTCCATTTTCAGTAGAGAGGTGCATGTGTGATGATGCATGACATGATGCAGATGTTTCAAGAAAACCAGACTGTAATCATTGACTTGAACACCCCAGATAAGAAGTTGTACAGGAGGCTATCTTTTCAAAATTGAATGGGTAAAACCCGTCTGACTTTTTTGTGGTTCCGCACCAGCCCAGGCAGGGCTCAGTCCCAGTCATCCTGGCTGTCTTGGCAGGCAGGTAATTCACCTAATTCAGGGACAAAACAAAAGTGTACCTCTGACTCTTACTTTAAAAAAAAGATGGAAAACAAACAAGACCAGTGAAAACAAACCATACCCACGCTCATTATTCAGTACCATTTCTTTGACAGATATACATAGACTGCAAAGGTTTCTGTCTAAATAGAACATAGAAAAAAATTATATGAAGTAAAATCTCACCTTGTTATAGTTATGTTTTTGAAAGATTCATTCTGCATATTTGTTTCATTTCTTGATATCCTTTAGGAAGGATAGGTCTTATATTCCATATGAGAGTTTGCACCATGAACAATGCTGTTTTCAGGACAATAGTTACTATAACTCAGAGACAAGAGGACACTCCAAGCAAAAACCTGTCAGTTAAACTTTGGACAGAATAAAATAATTTTTTAAATGAAAATAAAAAATCATTGGGAATAAACCAGTGTTCTTCAAAAATCTGATTTATGTTGATTTCTGCAGCCAGTTCTACAAGGAATTGTGTCTACTTTCAGTGCCAAAAAATACAATAAGGTTTTCTTATTAGCACAAGTTTTCTTACTGATGTCAGCTGAGGTTCTTTGACATCAAGATGAGGGAGCAGTGAAAAGGCCTGCTCTGAAGAACAGATATATTTATGGACCCTTTTCAGCTGCCTAGAACCTGATCTAAATCAAAACATGGATGTAGCCAGGAGCAATTTGGGAGCTACATGCAAAGCAAACCTCCTGTTGATTTGAAGAACACTCTTTTAATTGCATGTTAAATATATCTTAAAAGTTCACAAGAGCTGGCAAGGAAAGCTTTCACAAGGTGAGAAGTATCAAAAGTAAAATTTTCTAAGTGAAGGTAAATAGAAAAAGGAAAATCAGCTCTTTTCTTCCATTCCTCTCTTTTCATTCAATGCACAGGATGGGCAGAGTTCAAATAATGAGCAGCTACACAGTATTTGTGCCCAGAGGCCTTATTTACTATACACAATTCATATCCTGCTCTGAAGACAGAGTTATTACATTCCCCATGAACTTTTTCATGGCTCTACTCACAGTATTGTATCTAAGGGCTTTGTGAACAAAATGAATTTATTTTTACAGCATGTTTCTGAGGACGGGGACACATTGCAACAGGAAAGTGTTATCATCCTTTCATTGGGGGGGAACTTTAGGTCAGAAGATCGAAAGGATTTTGGCCATATAATTTAAAGAGGCAGGACATGATATTTTTGAGAGTCCTTCACATTAAGAAGAGCTTTATCTATTTGAAGAATTAATTACTTTTTTTACTGCATGTCCAAGAGGGAGTATTTTTTTACTTTATAAATCTGCCCACATCCCTCTAGAAAGGCATGCCAAAAATAAGTGACCATCTGAATATTTTTGTCTTCCTTGAATGGTCACGAATCATAGAGCAACCCCAAATTTAACAACAGGGTTCATTTCCCCTTCTCGCCATTCCTTCTTGCCCTTAGCAAATCAAGAAGTCCCACAAAGAGCAGTGTCTTTGTTAAATAATTTTGATGATATCTCAGAAGAGGTGTAGGTTCTCTGTACAGCGCAGATGATGTTGTGTGGGATAACAGTAGAATCAAGATCATCTGGATGCCTTTACATTTAGGCACCTATCTTACAGCTGAGAACCAAGCTCCTCCATAGCCAAGGAAGAGAGGTAAGTGCCTCCAAAGGGAAATTCTGTACACCTCACTGGGGTGGAAGGCTAGTGTCAGTCAGTTTGACTTCCCCTGGATGCCCCTATGAGCCCATTGAATTGGAGGAGGATGGGGTTGTGTACCCAAAGTTCCAGATTGTGGTACTTGAGAGAAAGAAATCATGCAGGCAAACTGCCTTCTGGCATCTTTCTTTGCTTGGCTTTGCAACATTATAGTCTTCCAATCTGGTATTTAAAATAGAAAATACTTTGGGAATTTACTTTCCTTCTGTTGTAATATCAAAACTTGCGCTGGACATGCCCAGAGCTTGAAGGTTTAGTGCCATCACAGCAACTACTTATACTTGGGGTGTGGAAAACTGCTTGCTGCTATGGGATCTGCACCAGCCGGGGCATGTCCGGCATGGGCAGTGTTGTGGGGTGTGAGAGCTGTGTCCTGCCTGTAGGCAAGCGAGACAGAAGCACCGTGATCTTTTCTTAACCCCCAGAGAAAGGTGTAATGGGGTGGGGTGTGCACAGACCTCCGTCTGTTCCCTCATTTTATCTACCCTGCATCCCATGCAGGCCCAGTTACCTTAAGTCCAAATCTCCTGCCCATCCCAATTCCTCTTGTGGTATTATTTTCCAACCAATTTATTTCCCTCTTTAATTCCTTTTGCTATCTCTTTCTAGTTTTCCCATTGCTGCTCAAGTGTACAAGCCTTTTTTTTCTTTTATTCAAATACAACACCTTCTTTTTCCATGTTGCTGAGACCTGGCAGGAAATCCTTAGGGACATGGTTAAATGGATTTCATAGCCTAAACAGCCCCAAACAGTCTATTTCAATTACATATCCAACTCAAGTGCAAAAATATTCTTTGGAAACAGAGTTACCAAAAGCTTAGAAAGTTTCAACTGAAAGTACTTAAACTACATTTTAAAAAGGCTTAAAAATTGCCTGGATTTGGGCAATAGAAAAGCAGAGCCCTCTTCTGACACAAGGCTGGCCTGAGTCACTTCACTTTGTGTCAGAAATGTGCGTTGTGGGATGGGGTCCTTTCATGTGGGCAACTGAGGGTAGTTTACCTCGGAATACCCTATATGAGAACGTCATTGTTTTAGAAAGCTGGAGAACTTTTAGCTAAAAATCATCCCACCTCTAATCTTTGATGGCTGAGATACTGAGAATATGGGACATACATGTTTAAATCCTCTGGAGGAGCAGAAAACTGATTTCAGCTTTCCAGTTCTGGTAGGCTCTCTGAAAAAAAATATGGGAAGTTACCAACCTGTAACTTGCTTAAAACTCTCCTTTATTGTCTTTCCCCAATTAAACGCTAATTAGGAAAACCCCAGTTTTCTTGGATTACCTGCAGTCCAAATCCCAAAGATGTTTTCTATCCTTTCTCCTCTCTTCAAGGATAACGCAAATGTTAGGGGTACCTATGATTTCCCACAGGAGGTGACATCTAGATGCAAACCTGGTTCATATGGGACAAAAAAGACTTTTGCAGCAATTCCAATGAACCTGATTTGGAAAATGGATTCTAACACAATACTTGAGAACCTTAAGAAAGGAGGAGTGGAGACAATTTCACAAAAAGCAAATATTTCAGTCACAATTTGTTGAAAACCTGTTTTCCATAGGAAAATGGAAGCAGTGGAAAGTGTTTGACCAATCCTAATAACTACCCTAGTAAAATATACCTTAGCATTGAATTTGACTTTTCCCACCTGAAACACAGATGCACCACTTTTCTTTCTGTCTTATATTTAATTTTTTTTCTATCACATAGTCTGAAAGTAAAGAAAAAAATCAAATAATATCCCTGTCTTTCCTTTGGAAGAAAAAATGCTAAGGAATATTTCATCTTTAGTTCTCTTAATACAGATGGCAACACGTGGCTTTAAAAGTCAAAGTCACATTTAGCTAGTTGTCATGGTGAATGAAAACACGTGGGAAATTGAGCATATAGCATTTAATTTGACTTTCTGGGAGAAGTAACATACAAGAAACCTTGTCACTAAGAGTCTGTGTTTAGCCAACCCCTGGTACCTTTAACAGTCATCTTTTTGGCACTCGGGTTTAAACACAGTAATGAACCTTTTCCTCTCCTCAGCTGTAAATCAATACCACCAATGTGTCCCTTAAGAAAATCATTAACAAATTTTATAAATGCCTGACCATTCTATAGAAAGATTTCCATTTCAATTGCCCCTGGAAAGGAACAAAACTCTTTTTGCAACCTATTCAGTGCAAGTTCTGGTTGTGCATTGCAGCTGTTTTCAAGATACATATTTAATAAGACATCACTGACTCAGTGCTAAATCTTTTTTTTTTTTTAATAATAATAATTTATGTATCTGAGACTTTAAAATGACTGTTTTCTCCAAAGAAGAAGCTGAAATTAAGTAAAAAAAAAAAAAATAGGGAAATGCAATTTCTATACAAATATTTCTTCTTTTTAAGTACCTTGAAAGGATGCCTGAGAAAAGCTTTCTTCGCAAAGTATCTGAACTACTGTAGATTAGGTTCCCCTAGAGGAACTGTTCTGGTAACTGCCTGCTCTAGGTATTAAATTAAAAAGCTGCCCTGGAAAGCACAGGGGTAGCATTATGAGGAAAGGACAGTGATAGGCATCAGCTGAGGAAGCACCAATGTACAGTTGCTGCTTGAATATTCTCTAGAGGCCAAAAACCATTTGAAGACATCGTAAATTGGAAAGTGAGGCAGTTTGAATTTTCACTGGTAAAGTCAAGAAAAAGAGCACTTGATGAAAAAAAGACAGAAGAGTGCAATTTTTACAGAGCAGTACAGCAGTTCACAATGAAGTCCTTCTCCTTGAGGGACCGTGGCAGGCTTGAGAGATGATTCCATGAGAACCTCATGAAGTTTAACAAGGTCAAGTGCAAGGTGCTGCTTATGAGCTGAAACTCCCAAGCACAAACGCAGCGTGGTGGAGAATGGATTGAGTACAGCCCTAAGGAAAAGGGGTGGGGCATCCACAACTTCCCTGGGCAATCTCTTCCAGTGCTTTACCACCCTCATAGGAAGGATTTCTTCCTAATATCCAATCTAAACCTGCCCTCTTCAGCTTAAAGCCATTCCCCCTTGTACTATTGCTATGTGCCCTTGTGAAAAGTCCATCTTTAGCCTACTTGTAACATCTGTTTAGGTACAGGAAGGTGCTCTAGGGTCTCTCTGGGTTTCTAGGGTCTAATGTCTTTCAGTCTTTCTTCAGGCTGAACAACCCATCTCTCTCAGCCTGTCAATCCTCTCATTTTGCCCCCTGCCCTCAGGAAGGAGAATGTTCCAGCTCTGTGTCAACAGCTCCTTCCAACTTGCTTTGCAGTTTGGTTTGTCCTTTGCTTCTTAAAAAATGATTCAAGAGATAATCTGGCACTATATTTATGTAGGACCACGGTAGGGATAAAGGGACCCTGATTACTAGGAGTACTTCTTAAAATCATAAAACTCCGTATTCCTAGATGGAGTAAAACAGGGAATGAAGAAGAAAAGTGGAATGCAAAAACAAACACCAAACTGCAGTTTATGATGAGATGGATTGAGGAAATACTATTTTCTAAGGCAGGCTCACAATTCTGTATCAAGCTCAGTATTTTAATATAGAAGTGATGAACCCCACATTTTTCCTGGTTACGAGGAGTGCCACAGCTGACCCATGGTTGTGCAAGAGAAATAACAAAGCTGGTGTTCATGTGAATTCCCTGAGCATGCAGAGACAGAGCGAAGAATGAGCAGGTTTAAATTATAACATCTAGTGACCCCAGAGCACCCCAAGTAGGCAAAAGAAAAATAAGAAAAGAATGAGAACACGGATTTCTAACAGCAGTGGCAGATTCCTATTAATGTGTGCAGACTGCCTCACGTGTAGTAGTGACTTTGGAGCACTGCTTTCTGACGGCTCGTGCCAGAGCCATTTTGTAATGTTAAAGCTAATTAGTCAAGAAGAGGGAGAAGGGAGCAAGGCAGACTATTGCAATAATTCCAATTAGTCTTGTAATATTTTCTATCATGTACTGCTCATAAACAATAAAGAAAGAAATTTTGTCACATTGTCCTATGCTATACGACCATGCAGAGAGAAGCTCTAATCAGATGTGTGAGCACATAGCAGGGTCCTATGGCTGCTGCTGGAAACAACTAAAAACGCCTTTTGGTTTGGGCATACTGAGCATAGCAAAGGTCCATTTCATGATATCTCTGTGACTAATATGGGTGTAGGTACCATAGATAACTAGCTATTTCTGTAGTACAGAAAGTGTAGAAAAAAATCGTTTACACAAAGGCAAAAATAACAGTTAACTTCTTCTAAACTGTAGAAGTCCTGTCTCTTTCCATATTTTTAATATCCTTAAACAGTGACAGAACAGAGACAGAGAAATCATTACAACTCTACCCGTGTGGTATTCAGGAAAGGGTCCAGATTCTCCAAGGACAATGTGCTTCAGGTGTTTAAGTGTGACAAGAGGACATAACCCTGATATTAATTGCTCCTCCAAAGTGACTGCTTCTTCCAGCAACTGCAAAAGGAGATAGTTAAGCTTCGTTAGCTAAATCCCAACTCTACTTTGCATGCTAATAAAGGATGTGGAGTAGCTGTCAGACAGTAATTTTTCCTCCTTGCAATCAATACAGCATAAATTGCCCAAACACCGAGGCTCTGGTCTGAGGGGAAAGTCTTTATAGATGAAGTGTGAGATCAGTGCACAACTTTTCATCTTTCATCCCAGCAATACTATTTCTACATGGCACTTTCAACCATAGTAAAGAAAGGCCTTTCCATCAAGAGAAAAAAGATAACCATGAAGAGAAAAAAAGTAAGAGCATTTTTATTGAAAATGGAGATGTGATGAAGAGTTTGTGCAGGACACAAGAACCTGAGGATAACATGAGCAATGAATCAGAGAGCATGGGCTAGGAAACACATCTCATGGAGGCACAAGGACTGTTGGGGACCAGGATGCAGATGCAGGAGCAGTTGTATTGGGATTAAATATACACGGGTAAAGAAATCAAAATATGTAACTTCCTTGTTCCCAAGACTTACTGATAAAAAATATTCATTGAATGGGCATGTTTCTGGTCATGTTGGCATGAAAACTAAATCCAAATACTATTTAAATTAATAGCTTGCAAATACAAAGTATTTCAGACAAAATCTGCACGTAACACCAACATTAGCATATATTAATGAAGACAGAGCACATGTACAAAGTGATGTCAACTGTTGGATAAGAAAATCTTTTCAAAAGACAAAATTGCTATGAGTTTTGGCTATTGCAGAATTATAAACCTAGGGCATATGTTAGAATGGCATTCTGAAATCAAGTTAGAGTAGTATCTTGGAAAGCAATCTTTCTGAAATAATTTAGTGTCAAAGTGGGTAAGCAATAAAACGTAAGTGTTCACTACAAGGCTGTGACAAAAGGGCTAATATAATCCATGGATGTATAAATGTAGGAAAAATGGGAGACATCTTCATTTTTCTCTATAGCAAAGATGAATTCATTAGAAAGGAAGATATACTGAAAAAAAAATCGAGCTTTTAAAAGCAGAGTCACAGACTTATTCAAAAGCCATAGAAAATACCCGACTGGGAGAGACTTAAATACTTCAACTGATTTAGTCCATTAAAAATAAAACTGAGAGACACTTGACTACAGTACAGTTAGAAAAGAAAATTAGAGGACCCTTCACACTCAAGAAGGTGTGATAAAGGTTAAATGCTAAAGCTGGACATATTTGTATAAGAAATTATGCACTTTGGCTTTTCATACAAAGTGAGTCATCAGCCTCTGAAACAAGAGACATTTTGAAACTTTTGCTGTTTGAAATCCTCATGTTTTTCAGAGAGGTATGATTGTCCTGCGTGTGTGTGTATTATGGACTAAGTCTAGAACAAAGAAAAGAGAAATGCCACTTTCACAAGTAAACCAACACATGGTACACTTAGTCAAAGCTGAAAAACTGTGGAAAACAGCACTTCAATTTTAGATGTTTTCTCTATTTTTAAAACTTAATGAAGGTATATTTGACCCAAAGCTATAAGGCTTCTGTCAAGCTGAATTGCATCTTTTGTTTCATGTACTGCTTTACCAGCATGTTTTGTCTAGCTCTATTCAGCTCAGAGGTAATACTGTGAGATTTAGCGTCTTTGATTTACAGGTCTGATGAGACAATCAAATGATCTTGCCAAATTTACAGTCTATAAATCTATCAATTTATTCTTATTAACAAAGGAACTTTGCAAGCTGATGTTTATCTACTGAGGTTTAATAACTTCTTCTTTTCCTAACAATAATCAATGAATACATTTTCTCATATATTTCACTTCATTAGAAAAATATTCTCTTTATCTGCTTATCTGAATTTCTGGAAAAGCACATCCATTCATGCATAAACTATTCAATTAATTTGAAAATAAAGCCTTATGTTTAAATTAGCATCCCACGGTCTTATTCTGATGATTCCCTGTCTTCCCTGTAAGTGACATGAATTGTAATACTGGATAATGTGGACTAGTCTTTTAATGACACCACATCCTTTGAAGCAAAAGTAGTTTGACAAAAGTGTCATCAGACTTGTGGGTACCCTGGCAGCAAATACTGATGCTTCTCATGAGAAATTTTCTTACGAACCTGAAAAGCAACAGGAAGAATTTAAAAGCTGGGAAATGCAACACTAAGCACTCAGCAAAGTTCTCTTTTTGTACTTAAATTCTGCTCTTCAAGATACCCCTCTGTGAGACAATGCAGGCGTCAGACTTCGCTGTCTGTTATTGGAAAACTGGGTTGCCTAATCTGTATAGGCAGAAGGCATAGCAGAGTTGAGGAGTTTCTATGGAGATGGGAATTGGTGAGGAAGTGCATTTTCTCCTGATTCATCCTGTCTTCCTGATTTCATAAGAGGCCATTATAGCCATTTATCTCTCTCTGAAAAAATGGTGAAGTCTTTGGGAGCAATAGCAAAAGCAAGGTTTAAGTTTCACCTCGAATGAGGATGTCTGGTCTATTTTCACCAGGTCCAGCATTTCAAAATATAGTTCACAACAGGTTTTAGTTCTCAGACCTGACAGTGTCTACTAAATATATATAAGCTTGCAGGCTGGTTTTGACACACAGTAAGAGGTAATAGAAAATAAGAAGCATTTTTCAAGTGACAGTAATCTCATTAACACTAACCATGCTATCAAACAATTGTACCCTACTCAAACTCCCTGCGGAGCAAGTCTGTTGAACACAACTTATTTTTGATAAGTACATGTAGATGCCAAAAATGTCTGAGTTACTAACTAGGGCACACAAGCATGCAAATTAGAGGTGCTTTACATCTGTGTACCTGAGGGATGGCTGGAAAGTTTGAGTCAGATTTCTCCAGTTTCAGAATATATAGGGTTACTTGAACTCTTATTTCCCTGTCTCCTCTGCTTCTTCCAAGGAAGTTTTTTTTAGGAACTGAAATTTATAACTGGAAAAGGAAATTGTTTGCAGGAAGAGAGTTCTACAAGGCTGTCTTTTTCTTTTGAAAGCCATTTGTTTGGCTGCTGTTACTGTGCTTGAGTTTGAGGCTCTTCCCTTATCTACACATGTATCTTTTGAGAGACTGAAAAACTGGGGAGAGGAGTTAAAACATACCTTGATGGAGTCATCAAAGAGAAATATATGTCTGGCTTCAATTTAGCTAATTTCAGAGATATAATATATGTGGTGGACATAATATATGTGGTGGGTGACACTCATTTTCAAGGGCTTGTAAAGAAATATGTTTCCCAATTTGTATTCTTATGTACAAGTTTTTCCTTTCGAATCTGTAAAGACCAGACGTTTTCTCAGGCTTTGTAGCACAAGCTGAAGAGGCTGAAGGGAGCCCTTTGCCTTCCTCCCCCATGCTCTCCTTCAGCAGCAGTGGTGCAGCAGAGTGGGATGTGAAGCTGATGCTGTGCTCCTTCTGGAGAGCACCAGTGCTGCCCTGCACCCCCACGGGCTCCTTTATTAACACTCCCAGCTCTGCGAGCACGTTCGATACGCTTTTGAATCTAAGCTTGATTTATTTAATAAAATAGGCTTTGCAGAAGAAAAATGTGAAAGTCCCAGTGGGAAGGAGCGAGGTGAGGAGAGGAAGCCCAGAGAATTGCAAATTCTGGTCCACCTCTCTGAAAACTCACACCAGAGCTCAGGGAAGGTAAAGGGCCATCACATAAAACAAGTTCCTCAAAAAGTGGAAGGAGCCAGGGTTAAGAATTTCCATAAAGCCATGTAAATCTTGAGGACAGGAATACATATGTGTATATATAGATACATATCTCACAATGACAGATAACCTGATCACAGTAGTTTTTTCTGAGCTTATTCTTAAATTGCACATCCCCCTTGGTTTTAAACTTCTGCAGTATTGTTTCACTTCAAATAGAAGCATGACTGCAAAATAAGTTTAGATAATACAAAATAATTCATATATATTTCAAGGAATATAATTTCATACTTTACTTCAGTGTGCAGAAACAATAAAATTGTGGACCATTCAGCTCGCATTAATAGCAACTAATAACTCATTACTGTTTCCAGTAAAACAGATCCTTTTTTAGTATAAAGAAATTATTTTATACTGAGGCATTTTCAAAAGCAGAGAAGAAACAAAGATTATGACCACTGATCTTATTACTAGTTCACAGATTCAGAAGGTACTATTTTCAGTGTAATAGTCTCTGTGTGTTTTAAACAAACACAATAAATCACTTATTATTTACTTATTAAAGCATTTTTCTTTTGGCTCTATTTACTTCAGATTTTTACAATTACACAAAAAGATTTTGAAGCTCTTCTAAGTTAGATTGCTACTTTTCCCTTCTTTTCAATAAATCAAAGATACTTCAACTGTTGTAGGCATACAGTGGCTTTTTTGCCAGATCCATTCTCTCTTCTTCCCCTCTCTTCACAAGCCAAGTCCTCAGCTTGCTTGCCAGGACAATTCAGGAGCCACGTTCTCCTTGGGCGATGTGCATCACCTCAGCATTTTGTGGTCATACACATTGTACATACTAAAAGATGCCAAGCAAGCCATTACTAGCTTTTTGTTTGCATGTTTGATTGTTTCTTGGGAAACAGGGACAGCAGGCCTAACCTCATTAGAAGTTACACAAAAATTAGCAGGTCAGCAGGGGAAGAAAAAGTATACAGGAACATCTGACCTCTAGTAGATACCGATGACAGCATTTTAATATTTTCCAACACAGATATTCACAGTAATATCACAGCATGTTTAAAGAAAACAAGGTGTCACTATGGTGTTCAGACATTGCTTTTGCAACCTACACACCTCACATTCTAAGAAGCTCTAGCTTCCTACAGCCGTGACCCAGGACAGTCCCCAGTCAGGGGCAGAAAATGGGGGCAGAAGGCAAGGGAGGGGAAATCCAGAACAGGGCAGAAGATGGGTATTGCAGATGACAGAGCTGTATGATTGTGCCTAATAATCTTGATATCAGATAATAGCATACCATTTTAGAATCACTTCACTTATTATAATAGGTTTCATTATACAGATGCATACACATTGCTGTCTTCTAGTTTCCACATGCAATTATGAAAAAAAAAGTCTAATATTGGATCTTGATGCAGCAGCCAAAACATATGTCACTAACCCAAATATATAATCAAATTGAAGGAGCTAGAAGGCGTAAAATTAATTGTTACTTCCTATAATTTCTTCAGGATGTGACACCAGAAAAGCCAAAGCAATAACAATTCTTCTAGTCTACATGCAGGAACCATCCATGGAAAAAAATTAAAGCAGTCCATGCTCCAGTCTGATTAAAGATGTACTACGTGAAAACATACTGCAAATAAGCCAAACTCTGCTACGCATGACTGAGAGCAGTAAAATGGACACGTCTCAGCTATACATGTAAATATTTGTAACAAGAGCTAAATGTCATCAGGTTCTGATTTTCTGATAAGGTGTCAATTTTAAAAGATAGATTATCTCATCCTTTTGTGATGAGCAAACTCTTGAGGCAGCTGCTGTCCTTTATGCCTTACTCATCTCTGCCAGACTAGAGAAGTGTTTGTAGGAACAGCAAACACCAGGAAGAAGAGTAGGCAAAAGGAGGAACTACAGCTCTAGATGTGGCAGAGGTTGGTTCCTGAGTCTCAGTAAGGTATTTCTGCTACCTGTGAGCAAGAGGAATGCCTTCTGGGTCTTCTTCCAGGAAAGTATTGGGGGAAACCCTGCAAGGGAAATGCACAGCATGGCAACTTGACCGAGTTATGCTCAGGCTTTCCAGTTCCCTTTGTATGGTCTCTTTCTTCCGTCTCTTCTTTCTCAGCTGGGACTTTTAACAGCTTCTCCATCCATCTATCTTGTCTTATTTCTCCTTGCTTTTCTGTGTCCTCACCTTCCCTCACCTTTCCATCGGTGTATTCTCCTCACAATCTTTCACAGCTTCACTGCCCCTCTAAACATACCATCTTTCTGTTCCCTTCACTTTGCCATTAAACCTCTACTCTGACAAGTCTCTTGTCCGTGTAGTTGGCAAGCTCTTCAGGAGAAAACCACTGGGCCTTCTGAGACCATGTTACCATGAAAAATAACAGTAGATCTGTGATCAGTGAGTTTTTGAGCCAGAAGAGGTCACACGACTGAGCTTTGGGAGCACCTGATCTGGGGTTTATGCTGACTCTGCCAGTGCTGAGAAAACAGGCTGCAGTTGGTTTGGTACCACAGTGGATGGCTGGGGGAAGCATTATTTCATACAGCATCAGCATTTTGGCTCCTGTGGCTCTGGTGCTTTTGATCCAGTAGTGCAAACCCTGAAGCAGGATTTATTGTATTCTTGAATGACAGCCCAAAATTGTGGGGCACCTAGCAAGATGAAGTTTACCTCAGCTTGCTCCTTAGGCACTTTTGGAAGCAGCATTATTTTATTACTAATGGTAATAGTAGTAATAATATTAATAATTACTCTGTTTTTTAAGCCAACAGCCATTCAGGTGGTGCCTAAGTTATTGAAAATAACCTGGAAACCTAATCAACTCAAACCACTCTCTGTGCTTCCTGGAGGGGAAGGCTTCTACCTCCAGCATGGTGATAGAGAAGGTGAAGAAGTTTCTGTGCCTGAGCTGATTTTATATACCAAGCCCTGCTGAGGAGAGCAGGGCCACTCTCTCACATGGAAATCAGCCAGACCATGTATTTGTCCCAACATGCTTGGAAATTGCCAGGAAAATGAAGGTGGAAGATTGCTCCCTGTCTCTGGAGCTGCTTCACTCCACTGAAATCTGTTGACCAAAATTTCACCATCATTTCCCTGCAATAAATACCAAAAGCCTATAAAAGGCTACAAACATTGTGTAACAGGAAAAAGATTGAACTAAGAGCCCTGCAAGATTATCTGTACTGATGCTGTGCTTGGAAAGGAAGCTCCTGACTAGGTGGCAGAGCATCCTGTGGTTTCAGCCTGCTGGGATTCAATACTTGTTTGAACACAGAGCTGACCACAGAGCTTACTGCTTTCAGCCCATCTCCTTTCCTCTAGACTCCCATACCTCTGTCCAGGGTCACCCAACAGAGCTGGACCATCTGTGCCCTGTGAGGTCTGTGGTGTATCTGTGAGTGCCAAGCACATGGTCCTAGCAATCTGAGGCTGGCCCTGATAAGCAATCATGTTAGCTAAGGGACAGTGTCTCCTTTTTCCATTCAGACAATAGTTCTGCATGGGGGGGAAAGAAAGCAGACAACAACAACAAAAACAACAAAATCCAGAACCCAAAAGGGGTCTCTGAATCTAATCTGCTGTAGTGTCAATGACATTACATGGTGTTGAAGGCAAATGAACTTAACTGTGCTCAGCACATAAAAATCAGACCTTTCCTATGACTAAGATATGAGTTGCTTAACCACAAACCCCAGAATCTGTGACAGTTTCAAGCACAGTCAGATTTTATATGTCTGAGTTCTTGGATGGCTGGATCTTGGCTGGGCTGCACTGTGGGTAAAATTAATTGCAGTCCTTTGTCATATTACCTGTGCTGAGGGGTAACACCCTCCTTTGAGGGGAAAACAGACGACCTGAGGGAACAAGCTGTGGCATAGCTCAGAGCCACAACAAATTCTAAGTAACCATGAGCTTTTTCTAGCATATACTTGCATCTGAACTGTGGTACAGAGTACAATGGGATTTAATAACTGCCATTAAATTGGCAGACAGCCCTGCTCCTAGAGAGGGTCCATATATTTAAGAACTATGCAAATTATGCAGTATGCATGTGACCAAATTCTTTGTAGAGGAAAATCCCTGGGACTGTGTTAAATTAAATAGGATTATGGCTTTCACTAATCTGTATCCAGTGTGACCATACAAGGGTATTAGTTTGATAATATTTAAGGACTTAGCTCTACAGCAGCAGCCATCAGCTGTCTAAGCCCAGCGACTGTGTTGTCAGTGAAAATCTTAACTATTAAAGAGATTATTATTTACATTGCCCAAATTAAACATGTGACACTCACCAGCTGGCAAATTAAGTGCAGGAAAGTTATGCATAGGTCAAGCCATTTTTTCCTTTTGGAATATGTAGAAAGAGCAAATGGTGTGATGTGACTCCTGTGAGCAGCACTGCTGAGCCCTGCTCTTCTGAAGCTGTGGGCAGTGCTCCCATCAGCTTGGTGGGAGTGGAGACAAACCAGTTTGATGCTACCAAAAACCTCACCCTTTTGCCCGAAGTCTTTTCCCTGAGTGGCACAGATGGATTTTTAGATTATTTAGCAATACAGCATGGTTCCTAACTTGGAAACAGTACTTGTCAACATGGTACTTGTTTGCCAGGAGTTACAATGTTCACCTGTCTCCAGTCACTGAAATCAGAGGTAACTGTGGTATACGCTGACAAACACTTTCACTGTAATGGCTCTCTCGAAAAAAAGCAAACAGGTAACTCTCTTCAAGTCCATTTCTGCACAATCACACACATATGTGTATAAATATATATACATATATACATATGCTCAACTGGAAAATACTAAGAGCCCTCTCAAATGTAAATTCTAGTAATGAAATTCAAAAACAATCAGAGTAGGAAAAAGATCTAAGCCACAGCTCAGTTTAAAAGCCACAGAAATTTTCCCACTGATTTCAGTGAAACAAAGATTTTCGTTACCTGTATTTAAAGTAATATTATTTCAATAAATGGATGACATAATCGGACTATTTTTTCTATTTTTTCCCACACTGTATTGTGCTAAAGCTATAAAAAGTCTAATATTATACCTTCAATTATCTTGTGTGCATGGAGATTTTACCAAAAATAAAATAAAACTGATTATCTGACTGCTTGAAATGACTCTTACTCCAGGAATGGGTTAAACATGAAAACAATACCTTTTCCATTAGGATGGTGTTCTTAAGGTAAGAAATCTGCAGGTTTTTAAGAGGAGAGAAAAAACATTTTTTAGTATTTCCATTACTTCTACAGCCAGCACAGCTAAAATAAAGCAGTAAGTTTAGCATCTTCCCACATCTCTTTTGTTGTTACTCTACCTGAAGGTCGCAATTTTAAAAGAGACATCTATATAAATCGTATTGAGGATGACTGTGTGATTGTAGCGTGGGCTGCAGAATGATCACTCATAAATACAGAGCACAAAAGATGTAGTGGGTTGATTCTTTACCACCCGACAAGGCTTGCAGGACTGCCAGGACAAAATATCCTTTGTGTTTAAATGGAACAGCCATGCAGCAAAGGTCAGTCAGGGACACAAGCACAGGAGAAGCCCAGAGCACCCTTCCAGTCCCTCCAGTTGGGTCTGTCCTTTGCCTAGCGCTATCAAGACAGATCTAATCTGTCTCATCATACTAAAATCCTCATGCAGCTGGCTATGTCATATTAACAGGAAAGATACAATGCCCAAAATAGCCTTACTCATTTGGGCACCACAGGTGACTTTTTCAAGTTGGAAGTTCCCTGCAACATAGAGTGTTCTTTGATCACCTTGCTGAATCACCTCTCTTCTAACTGCACATACAGTTCATATAGCAAATATAGCTATGATCCATCCAGTTACTCTGCACATGCTTCATAATTTTACAGTGAACTCTCTATGATTAAAATCCAGTTTCTTCATTTTTTTATTTAACTCATTTTTATTCTTATCTTAGGATGAGTTGATTGGTTTGCTATGGGGTTGAGTGATCCAGATGAAATAGCTAGGAAATGTTTGAATACACCCCAGCTAATTTTTCTTCTGGCTTAGTCAGCCAGGCAGGATTTTAAACAAAAGGGGTTAAAGAAATGCAAACGTGAGTTGGAGTCTTACCAAATTTCCTTAGACAGTTTTTCCTAAAATCATCAGGAACGCTGCTTATGCTTCCTTAAGCTTTCAGTATGCTTTCCAGATGGATGTTTTGGGATCCCAGCTCTGTAAGCAACACCATCCAGCTGCAATAAATGTGTGTCTGGACAGGTTCTTCATCGTACCCTGGAGCCACCTGAACTTATGACAACTCCCAAGGATTCATACAGCTGTGCCAATGCTAGGGCTCTTCTCCAGAAGTCACACAAGCTGTGTCTGCTCCTGTTTTATTTTTGGTAGTAAAACTCAGAGAAAATTCTAGCCTAGACAGCACAAGTGTAAGCTAGAAATATTTTGTGATCACATTGACAACAACAATGTCAAATGGCTACATGCTAAACTACATTTATTTAAAATAATACTCAACAAGCTATTTGGGAACTCTTTAAAGTTCACATCGCTACATTTTTAAAACACCATTAGGCATTTTATAAAGGCCTCATCCTGACTTGAACCACAAAAGTATCTGACTTCTAAGTAAATTACTATACCGTTGCAATGGCACAACAGTAATACTAGTGAGGGCAGTTTCCAGAGCCGTGTACTGTAGGTGTGGAAAAGGGCTTTGGGCAGGATCATCTCTCCTGGTGAGGAGGGATTCCTAGATACTGGAAAATCTTCATATTGGAGTCACTGCAATGGTGCCAAGGTTCACATTGGATCTCAATGCAGCCAAATACCACAGAGACAGAATATTTTCTCATGTCAATATTTATGTATTAAATTCTCTGAATTAAGAGAAGAGAATCTGGATAACTCCAACTGGTGTTGTGCATTGATGTATATTCTCTATTAATTACTTTATCTGGGAAAAGACTGCAGTCATTTTGCTAAGACAAGTAGAAAATCCTCTGCCTCCATGCCTGAGAACTTGAACAGAAACACAACAGCTTATTTACATTAAAAAACTACTATCTATCAATTCATTTGCAGCACTGTCACTTACCTGAACAGGAACAGGGCAGAGGTTATGACTGTATGCCTCTTTGTAATTGTTTTTGTATATCAAGCATACTGCCAAGAAACATCTCTGTGTTTTGGCTTAATGGCTTTATCTTTAGGAGATTTTCAAATACCAAGAGAACAACAAAAAAGAAGAGCATCAAACATATCTATGATCTCACATCTAATGTGTCAAAGCAAATCCTAAAGACATGGTGGTAGCTCGTAAGTAATTTTGAACATGGAAAAATTGACATTCAGTATTATGCATATATACTGTTAAACTGCAAGAATAGTCTCTGCAGTGCTTTCAGTCCAGGCCAGCTTGAATTCTCCTGGCAGTTTTTGGGCAGAGTCTGGGAGCTGGCACAGTACAGAGACAGGCAGTTTGCAGGTGGTCATTGTTCAGAAAATAATGTAATTGGGTAGATGTGGAATGCTCCATGCCACGCTCTTCAATGCCAGAGAGCATTTGCTGGCACTTTTAAATTTATTAGAGTAAGTATAAGCCATGTGTTCTCTTTTCTCATTGTCAAAAGAATAGGATGAGGAAAATTAAAAACAACTGCCAATATATCAATCTATACTGAGTTTTAAGGTGCAAGGGAAAAACAGGCTGCTAATCACATTGTTATAGGCACAGCTTAAAGGCCAAATTCATCCTTGTTCTAAATTCACTGACCTTTCTTCCTATTTCAGATCAATAATAATAAAATATTGGCAAGTAACATAAAATAAGTTCCTCACAACCTTTGAGCAATGTTTTGTCATCCAAAAAGTTAGGCTGAAATTGAAGTAGTTTGATAAGAATGAATCCTCATAAGATGAATAGGTGTGTCTAAGTCCACCTCCCACAGTGTAATATAGCTGTTTACTTCGTTTGTAAAAAGGCTACCATAATTTTTCCTGGTGAAAATTAATTCTCAAGACATTAAAAAAATCAATTACCTAGCACAAAGCTTTCTTCCTAATGATGTTATGTACTGAAAATTCAATCTGGATCTTGAAATTATGGTCAGGGCTTCTTCTAGATTTATGTGTGTACTACTTAAATGTTTTGCAGGTAACCATTTGCTCAGTCCCATTGAAAACGACAGCACAAAAGAGAATCTGACTTTGTAAGCACCACTTGGGTGTGAAAGACAAAATGGGGCCCATTTTTCAATCATCATATTCCTTCCCCCACTGCCACATCTATCATTCACATTACCAGCTGTAACTCCACAGAACAGTAACAACCTCTTTGTTAAAAAGGCATTTATAAATCACCGTTTTTCTGATTCAAACAACATTTTTTTTGCATAAGATTCTTATTCTAGCTATGAATTCCCAGCTGTTTGAAGACAGTTTTATACCCAAGTTGAATGTCATGTATTACTTACAGAGTTTGTTAAATATGCAAAAGACCAAAACTGACTAGCAGTGATTTATGGGTACAGTATTTCTCATGCAAAATTACACAAAGAAACCACAGAATGTCACATGTTATTTAGACTTAATTCATTTGCAATGTGACTTTGGCTTTTTGGATGTGTACATACAAAACAATTCTACGCAGGAATTCCATCAGAGCATGAACTCAAAGGACTTCAAAAGATGTCAATTGCAAGTCATTGTAACTCATTTTACCTTAAGCACAAAGCTTGGTTTCACTGAGTTGTCTCCACCGGTAGGACCTCTCTAAACCACAGTACTGGCATCTCCCCTGGTAAAACTAAACAAAATACCCCAGTATTTTATTATTTATATAAAATGTTCCAGTGTGAGCATGATTCAAGCAGTTATCTGGACCTGAGGACACACTATCAAACCGACACAACAGGAAATGTGAAAAATTACCAGAGATCATAGCAAACAGTGGTATTTGTGAAACAATAACTTCTTCTTAGGCAGTGTTTATAAACATACACTGTTGATCTGAATACTTCAACAGTGACCTAACATTTACAGAACAGAGATATAAATACTAGCTCATCTTCATGCCACAAAGTACATCATTTACCTGTTGATTTACTAAGATGAACCTCTTGGCATTCCTGTGCTCTCAAAAGACAAAAAATTTAGAAAGATGTGGGATTATAATGATGAGTGATTAAAGACAGAAGTAAAAGATGGGACTTTCTGATAAACTACTTAGGAATTTTGAAATTTAGGGGGAAAATAAGGATAGATTTTAAAAAAAACAAAATCACTGCCTGAAACCTAGAGCAATTATTAGGAACACATCACACTAAATCTCTGTACCAGAAGATTACAACAGCTCTACTTAAAAGTCAGCTTAAATCCACTGTAAAAGGAGTCTTAGTTGAGACTAAGAGGAATAAAAACATAGCACCATTTCATTATCAAATTCTATTAGAATAGTTAATTGCTCACATTTACAGTGATTTCATAATCTCCCATTATGGCAGCTGCAGGGAGGAGACAGAGCAGAGTGACACGTGAAGTCTTGGCACTGAAATCACAGAATCTATGTTAAAGGCTTATTAAGACTATTTAATCCCTTTCCCTGCTGATTATGGATTGTCTTCCATTGTACACTTCCTAGTGTTTTGTCTAACCTAGTTTTAAATATCTCAAGCAACAGGAACGTCTTCAGTTCTCATAGGAGATTACTTCAAGGCTAATGGATTTCACTGGCAGAGATGCCTTTTCATCTCCTGCCTACATTTGCCCTTACTTTTTTCTTTTTGATTAAGAAAGTTTCTTTCCTTCTCTCTTTTTTTTTTGTGTGATAGATACATGATAACCCATGAATATTTTTACAGTGATAGGCATTTTTTGAGTGAGGGATCTAGAGGATTTCTATCCTGATAAAGCTAGTAGCAAGCTGCCAGCAGTGCTAACAGTCAGTATAGTCATACTTTGGCTGCTTCTGTGCCACTAGAAGTGGTTTCCATATGCAGCCCTCAGCCAGCTACTTGTCACCACCCTCTTCCTGGAGGTTATGCACACCCTCCCACTCCTGATTTTCTGGCTGAACTATTGCTAGAATTGCTGCTTAAAATGAGCCAACTTACTTAAAGTCTGTTTAAACAGTGAATTATTGCTTACCCATCTCTTTCTGGCTGACATGGGCTAGACAATCCTCCCAGCTCCATCTCATCTTGCCCAGGGAGAGCTGGTAATCCTCAGCAAGGCAGTGGTGACCTTTGATGAAGCAGAAAGGGAAATGCAAAGCAAGCATTCACATTTGCCTTCCTGCTCCTGGTGTTCTGTGGAAACTGGGAATAACTAGTGATGAGACAGTTAGAGACTGCAAGGAGACAGCTGAATTTTTTCCAGACTGAAGGTGCCTACCTGAGCTTTGCACAAAAGTCACTCCGGTTTGTGTTGTGTAAACAGCTTGCTTTTTCACCTACTTTAATAAGATTACTTACAGTAAAATTACTTTCTTTTGAAAAAAAAAAAAATTCATTTTTTGTTCACTACAGGTGTTGACCATAACTCTGAAAAGGAGGACACACAGAGTTATGTGGTGCAGTGCCAGGTACCATGGTTGTTCACACTGTACCCCCAGCCTAGCCAGACTGAGGATAGGAGACCCAGATTTCAGCCCAACAGAAGATTCAGTCTGCCACTCAAAGTGTTATGCTTCAGTAGAACAGTCAAACTGTATTGAGTTATTAACATATTTTATAAATACTGTAGATGCCATCAGCAAAACTATGAGACACCTCAGTGACAGAAATCACTAAGAATAGGAAGCAGTGCATTTTTAATAAATGTAACAACACACTGTCCCTCTCACTGAAATAAGAATTTCTGTCTGCAAAGTATAACTATTAAGAAAAATGTAAGTATTTAGGACTCTTTAATGCTTTGCAAATGGCTGAGGATGGGGTGATAAATGCATTTTTTTCCCTGGCCTGTTCCAAATTATAATGTTTTGCCAACATAGCTATGTCAGTTGCTGGTGTGAAGAATTCACGTCCCCAGCAGATATTGCTATGTTTGCAGAACTCCTGGTGCGGACGTAACTTTGCCAGAAGGAGAGAGCTTTTATTGGCTCAACTTACATCACTTAGGGAGGTGGTGTAGCCATGCCAGAAAAACTCCTTCTGTCAGTTTGAACAGTGTGTGCTGTGGGGTGCTCTGCCAGCGACAGCAATGGCAGAGCTGTGGGGTAGACAAGACCGTGATCGCTGTCGCTCCATACATTCCCTTTTAATTAGCAGATTAATCAACATGCCACATTTGAGAAAAGCATCTCATCAAAGACTGCTGCATTTATTGACATCCTCAGTCTGCCTGTCTGCTAATATATCAGAACTGCTACTTTGATGCCTGTCTTGAAACAAGAAACCATGTGCTACTCAAATGTGTGTTCTTGGAAACCAGACAGCTAAATTATGACCTCCCTAGGTGTGTTGGCACCTTTTTTGCAGTCATATAATTTTATGTTTTCTTGTTTCCCTTCTTGGCATCTATTGGCCTCCAGACCAGTATTTTGGAAGTATAGTTCATCCATCCAATCCATCCAATCTCTCCTGGCTCTGTCAAAGATATTTTTTCACTTATTCTGACATAAGCTTAATTGAAAAATATTGTTAAAATAAAAGAGAAAAGAATTGTTCCATTTAATTCTCTGAAGTGTCTTTAATACATCCTTGATGTACTTTTCCCCAAAATACTACGTCTTCTTTCACATGACTCTGAATGCTACTCGTGCTTGTAATGTATACAGCTAGATACTGATTTCAGCAGTTGTTTTCAGTATCAACTGGTTCCTTCCTCTAGCTAGAGCGTGCGTGCCAGTTCTTTCCGGTGCTGTGTGACCTCCGTGTTTATGTCTAATATCCTGTCTCCATTTACCAGAGAGCTGTAATATCATGCACACTTGGTAACATTTATGAAAGGTATACAAGCAATAGAGGTATTGCTTAGGGAAGCAATAGAAAGGAAAGTATTGCCATGGGAGTGTTCATTTGTACTTAGTTGGTTTGGCTTTACTTTTCATAACTGTGACAGAATGACAAGCAATAATTCAATCTGAGGAGAAATATATGTCTGTCTAGAAGATGGCAGTGGTACCTGGCCTTTAGGAAAACAGAAGAGACGTCTATCATTGCTACTATTATTACCATTATTACTGTCCAACATGTTTCTGCATGCCACCTTAAAAGCAGGAGAGCTCATACTTACAATGGGATCTAGAACCAGCGCGTTGCAAATTCCCGACAGGTCATTCCTCTTTAGATAATGTCATACAAGTGGTTTTGAGACAGCAGCTGTTCCACTCCCACTGCTCATCTCTTTTTAGGTGCAGTGTCATCTGTGCTATACCACTGGTTGTGTTTGTTGAAGAAAATATAAAGCATCACTGGAAGCATCACAACCTCAAAGCATCCCTGAATTTCATTATGTCTTATCAATGTGTATACCAACAGGTCTGGAATTAGAACAAGTGGAACAGAATTTAGTTGTAGGAAGGAAAGTGTAATGATAAATGGCCTTAACAGTTCTGACAGGTCTTTCTGGAAAGCAAACAAGAGCAGTACTACATTAGATACACATGGCATTAGCACTAGCTATTGGCATGTGTAAATATCTTGCACTAGCAGAGGATGCACTCAGAACAAACAAAAATTATTATCTTTGTGATCAGCTATCTGGAAAAGTTTTAGATTAAGGCCTTTTTTTCCATTCTCTAAAACACTGTGAATAGTACCCTTAAACCAGTATGATCATATGTATTTAAATAATCATTCATTTCAAAATAAATTGCACAAAGACTATGATAAAATTAATGAAGGGAGCGATTCTAGGCTATAATTAACGCCAAAAAAGACCCACGCTGAAAGTAAACTGGGACAAAAATTTCCAGTTGCACTGTGTGTGGACATTAGTGAAAGGAGACTATAGTTTCTTTAAATCGTATAAAGAAGCAAGAAGACTATCATGCTATTTTTTACAGTGATTTTTTTCCTGAGAGTACAGGTTACTTTAAAAGTTTGCTAATAGCTTAATTAACTAATAAGCTTAGACTCTGAGGCGCTTACTCCTGCCAGTCTCTGCTTTACACAGCTATGGCTGTATTAAATTGGCCTTGTCACAGAACTGTTCTCTCTTCCTCCATCCCCTTGGTGTGACACAATCTTAATTTACAGGCAAACTTGAATAGGTCCTTTAAAACTTGATGATGGGATGCCTCTATGCCTTAATTATGCAGAAAGCTATGAAAGGAGTTTAAGGAAGAAGAAATGTTTTAACCTAAATAAAGGCTTCTGATACAGGAAATGAAGCAAATAGTAAAACTCTTTTACACACAGAAGATGTGGAAGTGCAGGCAGGCCACCTTCTTACTGAGTCACTCTCACCAAGCAGGACTGTTTCATTTCAGAGCACAAGGATATTCAGAAAGAATAGCAGGGATCAGCCAATTTGTTAACCTCTCTGCTAATACTGCAGGCGGTGGTGGTGTTTGTAATGTGGGCACCTGTTCAAAAAAGAGCGGAACAGAGGCAACTCCCTTTACACAAACTTTTCCATTTTGTGAACCACATCTTAAATGAAACCACATCCCTCCCGTACAGACTGAGGGCCACCTCCCATCCCACCAGTAACCAGCTAATATTTCTGTAACAGCTACAGTAACTGAGTTTATGAACTCAGCTGGGAAGTAAAAAAGAAATAATAATAGTAAAAAAATAAACAGACTGGAATGGAAGGTTTTAGTTTCCTTTCATTCTATTTGCTGTCTAGAAATGAGACAGCTACAGCTCTCTCCAGCTGACAGGTGTCCTCTCTTTGATATCTGTCAGACTGGGAGGTACTTTGTGCACCATCAATAACCTCTGTCTGCAGAAGACAAGGACATGGCATGATGACAGCTGAGCTAGATGTCACCCAAGTGAGGACATTTAACTGCAGCACCTGTGTTACGGTGCTTGTTCCCTGTATTACCATCAGAGAGGGCAAACCACCTCCAGAATTAGATCTGGAGGGAAAGAGTCTCACTTAGATTTATCTGTTGTTTCCATGCACTGCCAAGGAACTCAGCCATGCAACTTAGTTTTTCTCACCTCCTGCATTTGGCACAAGCCAGGGGACTAAAATGTGGCCAGCTTTACCTATCAGCCAGTACTGAGATCTATGTGCCAATAGGGAAAATACAATAAACCATAAAAACTGCCTTGCAAAAGCCAAAGATGCTCTGGGAACTGTCCCAAGGTGAACTTGCTGCGGGGACGGAACTTGCTGCAGCTCCAGGGATTCCTGCTCCAACACGCAAACATGTGATTTACTGTATCTGTTGCAATTCTAAGTTTAAAATGTTTACTGCACTCCTGATGTTTTATCCACTCTGAAAAAAAAATATTTTCCAACAGAGTGTTGATCTGTGGCTAACTTCATAAAATGTCTGTTGGTGACTTACTGGGAAATGAACAAATAAACAAACCAAAAAAATCCCACCTCCAAACCATAACAACGCAAAAAGACAAAAACAACAAACCACCAGAAACATTTAATTTCCTCCACAATGAAGATGAATTCCTCCGACTCTTTAAAAGTCACTCAGTGCTCACTCTCCTCCCCAAACCCTCTCTTGTCTCCATAACATGTTATATTTGAAGCTCATTTTCAATCGGGCAAATAATAAAGCCAAGCTAACACAATTGGGGGTTTGATTATTTGCTTGTTTGCAGGGTTTTCTGGCGTGTTCTACCTGGGAAATTCCTTAAGACTCATTTGACAGCTTCCCTCTGGTGGGGGTCCCATTGGGTTCCCAAAGGCACGCCGTGCCCGGGCGGCTGTGGCAGAGGGGCTCATCCCGCGGGCGCTCCCCGGGGCGGCGGGGAGGATGAGGAAGGACGGGGAGGATGAGGAAGGACGGGGAGGACTCACCTGGCGGCGGGCGGAGGCTGGAGCCGGGCAGGGCGGCGGAGAGCAGAGGCGCGGAGCGCGGCGGAGCCGGGCGGGCTGCGGGCTCCACCCGCGGGTGCCCGGAGCGCTGCGCGGCCGCGCCGGGCCCGCGCTGCCCTGCCCGGAGCGCCGAGCCCGGCTCGCCCTGCCCGGCTCCCGCGGCGCTGGGAAGGTCACGCTGCAGCCTTGTTTGCTCTTTTATTTATTGCTAAGGCACCGTGGTGCACCTTGCTGCAATTTTGCGGGAATATGACAGCTTGCCTAAAATGATATAATTTCATATGAGTTGGGTTAGTCTCAGTGAAATTTTTCGATTATTGAAACAGATTTGGTTTATAAAGCTATTTTGTCTTGATAGCTTCCTATAATCTTGGGAAAAATCAAGTACAAGTCATGCCACTGTATAATGAATCTCTTAGAAAACATCAGCATGACTGATATTGTTGGGTATATTTTTATAGAAAAGACAAAGATATTCTCCAGCTACAGGAGGGAGAACTCTAATCTAAATCAAATCTAACTCTAAACCAAGTTACTTCTGGGAGGTTATGAGGTGATGAGGATAGACATTTTACTAAGGAACTCAGTGTACAGCTGCACTGTAGAAGCCAGAAACATTTAGCGAGTATTTTTTTTACAGTCGATTTGCTTTTATAAATAGCTTATATGGCTTTTCCAATTGCAAATCTCCACCAGTCTTGACATTTTATTTCAGCCACTGGAAGATTATTCATTAAAAGAACCACAGCTGCTCTGCAGGCAGTCACAACTCATTATTTATAATTAATATCCTTCTATATGCGGACATATAAAAAAATCTTTTCTCTTTGTCCTAGTGTTTATGGCAGTGATGTGTCAGACTGCCAGTGAATTTGAAACCTGAGGAGTTTGCTTTTGGAGTCTCCAGTGGAGATCAAAGTTTCAATAGTCACTCTCTCACTGAAAACTTTTGCCTGTGTCAGGCTTATTGGTAGAGTTGCTACTATAAGTACTGAGCAATATCTCTTTTATGAAGGTTGGACTGTTATAACAGCAAAATAAATTCTTGCTGTACAAAAGTAAGACACAAAAATTTTCCTGAACTGGGGACCAATATACTTCAGCAAACACTGGCTGCAAAACAAAGAAACAGTCTCCTTCTCTAGCTCCCACAGACATGGTTTTCCTCTGATACCTTGGGAGGGAAGGTGAGCTACGGCTACTTCCTGACTTGCAGGACTTTGGAGGGATCATTGTCCTTCAGCAAGCCAAACCTTTCTGAAATACACCTATTCACATACACATATAACACATTAGCACAGTATTTATGCACGACGTTTTCTTGACTCCGTCACCCTTACATGGCCAGAGTCTGATTTTCCATCTATGTCAGTCTAACATTGCTCTACTTCAGAGAGCCCCTTCATTTTCGGCAGAGCACACAGAAAAAGACTAGAGATATTTACACTATTTGCAGCATGAACAATCATTCCCACTGTGTCTGATGACAGAAATATTTCGTAAAAACTTCAGTGTGGATGAAAAGGGCATTTGAAAGGATCCAAGCCACCCTTAGACTTTCTAATCTTTCCTACTTCATCAAAGTAATTCTAAATCTTCCTCACTTTCTAAAGCTAAAGGACAAACATATTTTGAAAGCCTTTCAGGCATATTTATATTACTTTTCTAGTAAACATAAGATAATGCTGATTAAAGCATAATAGATTACCATCCATACATGCAAAGCATCTGTCCTTGGTGTGTGAAAGTTTTCCATTCTGAAGATGTAAATACTTTCATCTTTAAGTTTTTCTGTGGATGTTTTTGGCTACAAGTTAATCAGATAATTGTGGCAGTATTATATGAATTTTGACCTGTTCCAAAAACACTCCAGAGGACATCCCACACTGTTGGGTGGGTTTTTTTCACCTTAACATTGACAGACTGATGATGAATAACAGTAACTCTCCAGTTCCAACTTGGCGCACATGTGCAAATACTCTTGCCTGTCACGCCTGTCTCCCAACCCCCGCACCTGCTCTAGTACAGTCCTGTGAGCTTCATCAAATACTTCCCAGTATCAAAACAGGTCATCCAGTGACTCTGAAACACATCTCAGCTGTTGGCAGAAGGCCACATCACTTTTGAAACCCTCTCACTTCTCCCAGCCCTGGAAAAAATGTGCTTGAAAGAAATACTAGAAGAGTAAGAGATTTCCATTTTCGTTGCAAAAAATTCTGAGTCCGTGCACTCGATCTCTATTTAAGGGAGTGTAAAATACCCCCAAGCCAATGCCCCCAGCAGTTGACTCTTCCTGGATTTCAGTTATGTCACTGGAGCCAATAGGGCTGGGCAGAAGGAGGAGCTGAGGAATAACTGAATGAAACAGACCCGCCTGGTTGGAAAGATGCGAAATATCTTGACACACTTTGTCCTCTGCTACTAGTCAAGGACAGCCTTCCTTTCCATAAATCTTATAAAGCCTTTCTTATGATTTTCCTTTCCAGTACCAGCCTGGCCATTTTCTCACACTTGTGCTGCCACATAATGCTATGGAACTGCTGGATTGATGTGGTGCTAAAAGTGCCTATAAGCAAGGTTATCAAATGAAAGGTGCTGCCTGGTTATTTTTCGGAATGCCTTTTTTTTCTTTTTCCTCAGAGTAACTAGTCAAATGTAACAATTCGTTGCTAAATTTACTTCAGTGCTGTTGCCAATCTGCTGAATATGACAGACCACACTGTGTATGGACACAAGCTTAAGACTGGATTTTACAATCCCTGCTTATTCCATTCATAACAGACATGGGAAATACATGACAGTCTCTCCTGCCTCTTGATTAAGAGGTCGCTCTTCAACTTGCTTTCCCTACCTGCCTGCCATAGAATAGGTTATGAAATTAAAATGAGTTTTAGTTAATTCTAACTTTTAACTGTAATTATGGAACATTTGACAGGGGAAAAGGCTAGTGGAAATAGTGAATCTGTTTTATCCAAGTGGGCTTAGGCTATGTAGCCATAGCACAATGAAAGACAAAGTTCTTTATAAGAATGAAGCAGAGTTTGAAATGTGTTTGGTGTTGAGTGAGGTTATACTAATTTATGATGGGAAAATAGTATGTTACTTCATTGTAATGCACTTCTAGGTGGATTTTGCACATTACAGGTATGACAGCAGAATTTGTACACAAGAATAACTTTACCTCATCCTTCTTTCACAGAAATACCATCTAGTAGAAATCATATACAGATGGCTGAATTTCCAGACTTTGTAACAGGATGCTTTTCATTATTATGCAGGCAACGTTATTGGAATGACCAGAAGTGGCAATGAGGGAAAAAGTAATGCGCGCGCACACACACACACACACACACGTCTGTATGTGTGTTTGCATTATGCATGTGTGCATATATAGGAATCTGTACACTGCTACTGCAATTTCTCTGGCCTTGGAGCTTCCCTTCAGCTGTTCTAAGGTAGCCAGCAGTTTGCAGCAACTATTACTTTGTCTGTTGCTTGCTGCTTCAAAACATTTTCCTTTGATTTCTTTTACTAGTTCTCTCTAGCTGGCAAGAAAATATGAGTTTTAGCTTGATTTTAGGGATTTAAGGGATCTGATCCTTATGATCCTTATGGTCTGAGGATTTCTGTGCTCTTCTGTCTGTTCCTTCTGTCAGTAACTCTTCCATGCCCTATCCTATGTCATTACTGAAGCTAGAATGCTATCCCCTTTAGGTTCCTTCCTCTAAATCCCTACTCATCCTGAGATGCTGCTACAAAAAATAGACCATGATGACAAATTACCATAAGCACTTTGAGTTCACCTCTGGGTTTGGTTTGGTGGGGCTGGGTTTTTGTTGTTGTTGTTATTGGGGGTTTTTGTGTTTGTTTGGGTTTTTTTTGGTTTTGGGGGGTTTTTTTGTGGTTTTGTTTTGGGTTTTTTTTTAGTCTTAATGATCTTCCTCCTTTTTAATGGCTATTGGATATGGTTAAACACCACCAGATCCACTTGATATTTTACCATCATACCTCTCTGGGAACATATTTAGTCCATTGGTGACTAAGCTTTGCTCAAAACACTCAGAGATGGCTCTTTTGTTCAATTTAGAATACAATCAAATATCAAAATTTTGCACTGAGGAAAAGAAACTTGCCAGTCCTGCTATCTATTATGTAGATATTTGCTTTTTTATGCTGTAACTTTCAATATTTAAGAATAACTGTAGTTTGAAGAAAATAAAAAAAAAAATTGATAACTAGCCCATATACCAAGAAAATAGCCATGTAGGGTTACATTCTGCTTTACCTTTATGATATTTCTCATCTCTAAAGCACATGCTTGATTTATGTCTTAAAGAAATGAATATCCAAAATTAAAGGGCAATGTACTGCTTTGTCATCTTTGAATACCTTGTTACTTTACAATGGCCAGGCAACTTTCCATCTGTAGTTTTGCAAAGAGGCTCCCAGCTGACCCAAAGTTATATGTTTTATCTTTGTTGGTCTCCAAGAGCTTAGCCAGGTAAAGTAGTGCAGCTTGATTTACTTCATCCATAAGCCTCCTTTTGAAGTCTTGCCAGCTGCCTCCTTTTGTTTTGAGTGATTTGGCAGATATTAGGAAAAAATAAAATCTTGGCTATGCCATGAAATATGTCCACCTTTACTTTGCTGCAAGAATGATGTCCCTGTCACTTGAGTTGAAGAAAATTGCTAGCTGAACTTCTTATAAACTTGCTGTGGTGAGATTTTCTGGGTGGTATTGAGTTAGCATTGCTGGCTGCATCCATGAGGCAACTAGGTCAAAGAAAAACCTGCTTAGGATTTTAGAAAAACTCAGACTTGGTCATGGATTGTGTACGAGATTATGTCTCATTTCTGTGACTCAATTTCTTTTGTTGATTGTGTACAATCATAATAAAGAGTGACATATTAAGTGTCATGATAGCTGCATTTGTTTTAAAGTGTTCATGAGCAGGATGAAGAAGCCTGAAATAGGAGATATTGATATGGAAATCTTATAGGAATAGCAGACCATACACATCCCATTTGGAAATGCCATTCTCCAGCAGTCATCTACTGACTACATCCCTGCTGAGCAGAGTGCCCTTAGGGGTAGGAAAGGAGAAGCAGCAACGACTTTACAGACCTCCCAGGTGATATTCGTGACAGAGAAAAACAAAACACCATTGTCACTTATCAAACGCTGCTGATGCTATGGCAGAAATAAATTAGAAAAGGGAAGTTAAATTTCATACCCTGAGATTAGTTTTTATCATGGTATCTTCTGCCCAAAGGTGGACTGTGCATGGAAATGGAGACAGCAGATTCTGTTGGATTCAAAAGAAAAAAAGGCAAAGTAGGAAATAAAAGTATAAGCAAGCAACAAAATCCACATGTGGATTTGTAAATAACTATGTGAGAAAATTAGGATTATTTTGCCTTATTTTACAAACAAGAACCCAGGCACAGAATGTAGTCCTAGTTTAAATTTCCAATTCCCTTATTCTCTCTTAATAGAAGTGCCTGATAAGGGATGTCAGAGGTGCAGAAAATATTCTACATGAAGAGTGATTGAAACTGTCTGTGACTTCTTTATTTAGAAAGGAGAGAAATTGGAGAGGCTCAGTTGGAGAGATTCAGAATGGTAAATGGCTAAACAAAGGCAGATAGAGCCAAGAGAGTTCCCATTCCCATGGAAGAAGAGGCCATTCTTTGAAAGTAAGAGAAAACCCCAAACCAGTAAAAACAATTACACTTCTACAAGTCAAATTGACAATGACTAAAGCTTGTCACTACAAGTTACCATTAAGCTAAAAGTCTTGGGATAATTCATAAGAGAAATACAGATGAAAGGCTTCCTGTCTAAAATGCAGAAGAATGGGAAGAAAATAAGCCTACCCACTAGGAAAGAAAACTTCTGCTTGAAAATAGACGCTAGATTCAAGCCTAATGCCTATAGGAAGAATTTTTTCCTAAAACCGTGTTATTTGGTACTGTCTATCTATCACAAGGTCCTCTGCTTCAGACAGCATTTGACATTAGCTATAGCTGGAAACAAGAGTCTTACTCAATGGACCACTGCATAACCTTGCTTGTGTTGCACCTCATAGCAAGATGAATTAGGTTTTATAATTCATAAAATACTTCTAATTTCTTTTTCCTGGAAAAGACTCAGCACATCTTTGCCCTGTGCTGGGAAAGGGATGGACACTTATGTGATATGGGAACTGTTTTTTTTCATGGCTGTTTTGGCCAGCTGTTATTTCATCTCAATAAGTCTCCTATCTTTTAAATGTGCCTGTCTTCTTTACAGTCTTTCCATTGCTCTCAGGAGGCTTCTTCTCTCCTACCTAACTGCTTCTCTCTTCCTCCTTCCTAATCACAGCTTGAAACTACCATTTCTGTCATGCCTCAGTCTAAGGGATTAAAATTATACTAAACATCATGTGACTGGTAATTCAGGCATTATTTTAAAGACAATGAGTTTTCTGCTCTTTTTCTTGCTCACCCAATCAGCTGCAGTGGGCAACTTTTTGTACAAGATCAGGATGTCAACAGCTTGCCAAATAAAACAAATTAAATGTCTCTCTAATGAGTTGGGGGGTGGAATGGTTTCAGGTATTGTTTTTTGCTTAAGTCCAGAGAAGACACTAGAACTATGTTGGATATCCATAAGCCACCAGGATGAAAAGAAAGTGCTATTCCTAAGCTTTCTTGTTCAGGTGAGAAATAACAGATGGAGTGAAATTAAAAAAAAATGGAGGAGCTGCTCCCTACTGTGTATAGGGAGTTTTGTGTGTGTGTGCAACTCTATGATCTGCACAGTGCCACAGAAGCACAAGCTAATCACAAATAAATAAAATTCCTCCCCAAAATTACCCATAGGAAGCTGCTCACAACTTCAAATGAAATGTGACTTTGAGTTCCTCTTTATTATTTGTGCCCTGTGACTGATTGCACAATAATAATGACCTCTGTTTAGCTTAATGAATACTAAGATTTATGTTTATCCTCTAAAAATCAGTGTCTGAATCTTCAGAAATTTTTTGGTAAAGTTAGAGCTTAAAAGATAAAAAAAATATTTTCAATGGAATGGAAAATATTGAGATAATAGTGTTTTGCAGTAATACTGTTCAAGGTTTCTTTCAGCTGATCACTAGGTGTGAGAGTGGATAAGAACCAAGAAAGTGAAGTTCAGAAAGTGTTCCAGTCAAGGAACAAAACCTTGGATATTTATGAAGACATATAATTTCCTGTTTCTCATACATAGTTACCTAATGAATCCTTGTCTCTCACTGCATCAGTTTGTGTAACTTTGTATAACTCCATTCTGCTTGATATCAGTGAGACAGCAGTAAAAGAGTATGAGCAATACATTTTCTGCAAGAGAAAACCTTTTTGATTGACTTATAAAAAGTACAGGAAGCTCAACAATTTACCATTCAGACAATAAGCTATTCTCATGGAGATTTATTTCTTTTTCAGTTCATGCTATGTGCTAGCAAACACACATAATCAGCAAAATATAAAAAAGTAAAGGACTTATAAAAGCACAATTTAACCTTTTCTGAAATACATTCTGCATTATCCCATGAAATCTGGATCTACTGAACTCTGGAACTGTGAGTTGGCCACAGGCTGATGTTTGTGATGGTTGTGAAAACACTCTTTCCCCTCAGGGGGAAATGTTAATTAACATATCTACTGTTTAGATAGAAAAGAATTACCCCTGGCTTCAACTATTACTTATGATTGGGAAGAAAAGCACAAAATGTTGCTAGGTCTTGTAAAGCAAAATACAAAAAACCACCACCACTTCCCCCCCTAGCCCCCCCGAAAAAAACCAAAAAACTCACCCACAAAGAAAAGTACACAAGAAAAAGAAGTTACATTTATCAAGATCCATCTCTCCAAAGAAACCTCTAAAATGTATCCAATAAATTGCCCAGTCTTTTCAAATACCACTTTTATGTTCATGAAAGTGACTGTCATCCAGCAGGACAGTGTCCTCAAATATCTTTGTATCTGCATTGAAAAAAGTGAAAATGTCCAAACATACAAGATAGGATTCTTGGAAGTTAAAGGACCAGAATCCAAGTGTTATTTTGGGCAATAGACACTGTATGTTTTGGAGAAGACTTGGAGAAGTAAAAGAAAAATCCTGCTAGCAAGAGAACTATATACTTTATTGGATTTGTGTACCTGCCACATCATGGGGGAATTCTGCAGTGTTGTAACACCAGATCCTCGTGTCTCATCTTTGAGAAATAAAATACAAAAAGACTGCTAGGACTCATTTACTGCATTAGGAATTGCAGTTGTTATCTGCAAGTTTCCTGAAAGATGTGGAGGCTGAAGAAGAACCAGGTATTGTTAGCTAACCAAAATGAAGTAAAATAAAATGAAATTTAACAACAACAACAACGAACAAACAAACAAAAAAAAAAACCAAACCAAAAAACCCCCGAAAGAACCCCAAACCAAAACACCGAAGAGGTGACTGGGAAGGACTCTGTTTTAAACTGCAGATGGATGCTTACTTGGCAGATGGATGGGTGTTAGAATTTGACACTACAGGAATGCAAGTAGGGATTAATTTTATGGGGGTTTTAGCTTGTATCACTACATAACTTCACAATGATAAAAATGAGTAGTTGGTTAGGATGTGCTGCTGTGGTATCAGTTGTAGTGAAGTAATACAAATAATTGAAATAATTTTTAGTAGCTGCTTTGTAAATGCATAGAAAAATGTCAGTTCCCAATGAACTTATTTTATATGATACATATCAAGCACATTACTTAAAGAAAAATACTGTGGGGAAGGAAAGCCTTGGATTTTAACAAAGAAGGGATAGTTAAAAGACGATCTACCTGTGATTTTCTACAAACTGTGCTTTATGTCATTTGTAATCTAATAGCATCTGGAAATCTCAGATCACTCATGCTTCCGTATTTCCCCTGTGCTTGTCACATCTTAAATGTTCCCATCTTTTTAAGTGGGGCTATAGGACTCGTACAGTGCTAATCTCCCCAGAAAATGTTTAAGTGTTTATGTTTAGTGGTGGATGACTTTGGAGAAGATGGAAAGATGGCACTTCTCCAGGGTAACTGGTGAACACAGCAATACAATCTACACTGAATGTCTGAAACAACCCCATCATTAATGGCTCTATTGAAGACTAAAACATGGAAAATTACTGCAATGGCAGCATAAGCCTTTTACATACAATACATTGATCATTATTTCAAATAACTACTCACTTTTTTTTTCCTGTATCAGCAACTTTTATTTTTGTGCCAGTGTGTTTTTCTTTAGATTTAATAGAGGAAATAAGTTCATTTGAAATTGTCCCAGTGCATAAAAATGAACAATTTTCAAAGTACTTACACTGTTTAAAGTAAAAAATTAAATTATCACAGACATGTTTTCAAGAAATAACTGAGTCTTAGGCTTTTATTGCCTAAAAGTTTCTATTTCTCATATTTTTTCTTCTTAAAGTCATTACGCAACTCATGAAATGTGCAAATTTAAGAGACTTAGGGACTAAAATTTTGCATTATCCAAGGAACAGAGACAGTACAGTACAAAACTCCACATGTAGTTTCATCAAAGTGTTTTAAAGCTGACCCAAAGGCTGTTAATGCAGACTGCCTCCATGGCTTTTAGAAGGGGACATCTCTGTTTGAAAGAACCTTGTACTAAACCCCAGACATTTTAGGAGTTTGGCAATGGGCCTTTGTAAGGATATTTATTTGCAGTGATGAAGAAGTGTCACAATGTCAGTGTCTTCTGGGATTCAGTCCCTCTTGATTTATGTTTCGTATTGTCACAAATTGCAGTCTGGCATCTTACGCCAAGCTGCGATACTCCTTTCTGACATCTGCCTACCTTTTATTGTTAACCAAAATAGAGTAAAAAACCTCACATAATCTGATACATATTATCTTCCCAACTATGAATAGGCACAACTGGAGCATCTTATTATAAGTGTAAGTTATCCAGGATCCACTTGCAAAGATTAATTTTTTCCTTCAAACTGTGATCATTTGGGATAATGAGTTTCTGGTCACGATGACTTAATTTGTGCTGATTCAGAAAAGATTCCTAGCAGAATTGGGCCAAAATCTTTGCCAAAATTATTTTGTTATTATATTATTTTCAAGAAATAAAAATTAGCTCAACCTGAAATGTTTTATTAAATTGTCCCAGTATATTTCTGCAGTGAAGGAATATCAATTTAATCACTGAATCCTATCTCACTGCTTTCTGTTGTAATTTCTCAATTTTTTTTTTTCAGATGCTCAAGAATGAAATTACTTTCTTTTAGAAATTTCCTTCAGTTTCAATTTTTAATCTCAATACTTGACTCAGAAACAAAACATTCTGATTTTGTCAGGAAGAAGGCATGCTTAACAGGAACAGAAACACCAAAATTACACGTTATAAATAGCAGCTAGACAACAACAACCAACACTAGTAATATCAAAACAAGAATAATCATATTTTCCAGTTAAGCTAGATGTAATTATTTCCTTTAACTGTCAGTGACTCTGGTGTGAACAGTCATAAATCAGTGATTCAGAAACTTTTATTTCTCAGTATTGGACTTTATACACTGGGGTTTCCTCACAGTGGCTGTTTATCAAAGACAATCTTGAAGCTCTTAAGACACAACTAGATTGTCCTGGCTGTTTTCTTGAAGAATGCAGGACACCCTCCAGAAGCTGTTTCTTACCCCAGAGTCAGAGAAAACATCTGAGACAAATTAGTGTAACAGGAAAACTCACATTGAATAAATAATATTTGGTAAGTTGATGAAAAGAAAATTTTTGTGTTATCTTTAGTAGTAGGATTTTGATGTCATGAAGTAACCTGAGATGTAGTGAATTAATTAGAGTTAATTATCTCCCCTTCTTCAGTAAATAGTACAGTACCTGCTTTCAGATTTTTGTGGTAAGCGGTCTACAGTAATTTTAAGGAGCAATAAGCTCACAGAAAGAACATTTTAGATATTTTACTGGTATCTGTGGCACCTCAAAAGTTATTGGATCTGCATAACACTTTGTCATATAGTAAATCACAACTTTTAAGAACGTGTCAACATTCTTACCATGCTATAATTGTAAACATGAAAATATTGCTAACACAAGACATTTAGACTTTTTTAGATTTCTTAAATCTGGCATTCATGTGTCTCCGAACCAATGCCTCATGTTCAGTCACTGTTGATTTGGTTTTTTCACTGTTTCAATTCGATAGGCTAGTAGACCGCAAAATAAGATTATGTTCTAGAGTCTGATCCTAAGCCAGTGAATTTAATAAATGAACTCCCTTTTGTTTAAGCTAGGTTTAGGTTGGACCCTCAAACCTAGTAATAAACAATACGGACAAAATCTTCGTCTTGTCTAGTGCTTGCTGCCTTCTTTTACCAGTGCTCCTTATGACAAATTAATTCCCCATATCTCTTCTCACTCACTTTAAGCTATGAGTAGAGGTAATTGAAATCAATGTGAAAAAAGGACATTTTGACATTGTACCAATTCTAATGCTGCCAACACAATTAAACTGATCTTAGGAGATAAAAAAATACAGGTTTACTAGATCATGGTGGATCAGTGGGAACCTTACACTGGGAAGACATGAGTACATTGAAGGGAGTACACATGGGCCAACAAGGGAAAGTCAGGACTGTTGTGAGAAGAGGGTGGTGATGTGGGAGGCATAGGCAGCTGTACAATTATTGAACTAAAGACAGTGGAGAAGACTTGTATCTGAAATATACTGACACCCTCAGCCACCTTGTCTGTCATCAGAGCTGCCCCTGCAGGCTGTCAGAATTAAGCTAAATTTCTGAATTTCCTTTCAGGATATCCTGAACCTCCAGTTCTGAAAATGGATTTAATTAAGACAGTAGCACAATTCTTCCCCTTATATCTGTGTAAATGAACTTCTGCCTGCCAGAATTTTCCTTTCATTACGTAAAGGTATTTTTCGAGTGTCTTGCTCAGCTGGGTGGACACCTCTCACTGTATTTCTTTGTTGACTGTAAACAAATTTATGTATGCTCTGCAAAAGTGCCTTTTCCTGGCAGACATAATGGTGGTGCCAATTTGCACTGCCTCTGTGCAGTTGTGAGCCCAAGTACGTAACTCTGCACAACATGACTTCTGAAATGCCATCATAAAACATAAATGAGAGCAGTGAATGGGACTCATTAGCTCATCTTAAAAGAAAATATGTTGAAAAAGATTACTGCAACTGGACATATGATCCTGGGAATACTGGACATAAATTGAATACCTTTTGTTTTGCTGTCTTCAAATGAATATATTTGGAAAAGGAAGTAAACAAAGCTTCTCTTGGATACACTGAATTCTCATGTCAAGATAATTGAAGAAAATGTGTGTTTATTTTTCTTGCTAGATCTCTGTGTTCTGCTTTCATAGCAAAAATCTTTAGATCCAATAAAAAGCACTTCACCCATAGATTAATCCCCATGTTGTATTTTCAAGTTTGAAAACTAGCCAGTGTGAAGGGCAGTTTGTGTAGTCCAGTAGGAATGAAATAAGACAGACACCCACAATAACAGAAGGTCTATTTAATCTCTATTCTTTGTGGCAAGGATCGATCAGATGCATCTGGAATAGCCCCTTGAAGTTTGTGCCAAGTTGTTGAACAAGGCAGTAGGTTTGTTAAAGTGGTTAGCAATCTCCTCTATGGAAAAAATTGTGAAATAAAATAAAAACTTTTATGTCCTCTAATCCTCTAGAATGGTGCCCATTATAAGCACGAAAAGTCACCCATTTCTTTAGCACCTCCCTTTGCAATACAAACAAAGGTGTCATCTCATGTGAAGACTTTCATATGCTATTTTGATTCAATATTTTATTTGAGAGTTCCTGCTGGACTAGAACAGTCAACACATGCTAACATAAAGATAAATGTAGGCAAATTAAGAAAAACAGGGATGATGAAATACCTATCAGATAGACATGAGGTCTCCTTGAAAGAAACAACAGATACTATGCCCAAAGGACACGGTACTGTGTTTTTCTGCTACACATGGTGTGTATAGTTTTTATAACTCTCCCATGCCTGCATGAAATTTGGTCAGACATAGTTCCTTCACTGTTAAACTACCACAAAATGCATTACAAAAAGGCCAGAAAGAATGAACTGTGGTTCCTGTAACATCTCAGAGTAACAGAGCAACTGTTATATGACCTCATTAGCAGCTTATGCATAACCTTGGCCATTACAACATGTTTCAGTAAGAGAGGGAATGTTGGGAAAGCCACTGGACTTTGTCCATAAACTTTTAGCAAATGTGCAGTACAAATTCCCAGCTTATTCCCTGCTGCACAGCCAGCAAGGATAAGCGTAAGAGACTGTAACTTCGATCCTTATGCCAATGACTGCTCCCCTAACACAGACCACTACTTTGTGTGAGGATGCACAGGAAAAATCACCACTTACAAAAGCTACAGGAAGTTTTTATTCAATTTTTTGAAATTTATTTTAAACTGTCTGCAAACAATGGCAGGCAGCTGGTTTGCATTTTTTAAAATTTGTATCACATTATCTGACAAAAATGTTGATGAAGTCAAGTTTTGGGACACTCTACTGTGACTTATGCTCAGTCTGGATTTAAGGACAATATATATTTATATCCCCCTTTTACATATTTTTGAATAATAGGATTCCATGATCAGTTACAAAAGTTCCAAATGTGAGCAGTGTCATTACCAAATTACCACATTATTAAAAAAACTCCCACAAGTTTTCCAGTCTGTGCCCTGCTAGCTGTGTCTGTGTCTGGCTGGTTGGATGAACCATTAGCTAAGCCACTTACCAGGGAGGCAGGTTCGTCATGCAGCCCTAAATAACAGACATCAGTTTGTCAGATGAGAGACAATCAGCTACAATATGGAAAGCATACAGTGGTGATTAAAAGTGAACACAGACCAGGCACTACAGGATCAAACATGATGGCAGGGTAACGCATTGGTACCACATTCCAGTACTTGGAAATTAAATTATTAAAATTGACAAGGAGCTGGTAGTGCTGTACGTTCTGGTCGTGTTGATAGAAAGCCCGCTTCCCCCAGACAGTCACCAGCTGCCCACCTTGAGCATGGAAAGAGTTCCTCTAAGATCAACAGCTCTAAAGCACGATAGAGGAAGCGAAGATGTGACGTACTCCAGCCAAAAAAGAGGGAAATGACAATGACTGTATGAGGAGAAGCAACTTTGAGGAGAAGATCATTGTTCACCTCATTGCTCTTACCTAAATTTGAGTAGCAGCTTCTTTAATGAGCTGGGGAAGGATCAGTGTGCATGACCATGAGTTACTTGTTCATTAGGAGCCATTTATTGGAGCTACAGAAAGCAAGTGTAGTCAAAGGTGTATTAGAAAGAAATCAGTGTGAGAGGGTTAAAAAGCTTTGCACAGTGAGATATTGGGCCTCCTTTCTTCCAGATGTAGACAACGAACCAGCAGCCTGTGGCAGGACACAGGAGCATGGAGAGCAGCTTCTGAGGGGGTACAGTTTGGGGGCTGTCTTGTTAAGCTGCCCCTTCCCACATTAGCCATATCAATTTGTACTTTCTCAACCTTTCCACTAGTTTCTAGTTCTATGCCATAAAAAACCAATTTCAGCCTTCAGACTGGAAGGAGATGTAGGAGCATGGTGTTTATTCTGCTGGTGTAAAGAACTTCTCTGGATTTACTGTACTCCTGGGGCAAAGTTATTGATGGGTATTTGCTGAGGACTGCTACTTTATGATTATAGCTGTTTAAAAATTGTCAAGGATGACGGAAGAAAGATAGTATGAAAAGAATTCAATAGTTAAATAGCAAGTATTTTTTTTCTTGGAAGCATTTCACTTCTCTATGAATACAACTGGCCACAGATTTATGTTGGCTCTGTGAATTCCCTATAAATATGGCCCTCCAAAGACCATATTGATCTGAAATTAGACAACTCATTGAATTAACGTTTAATTTTTCTTTGTTATTTCATTTATAGACTTAATTCTTAGACATGGAAAAAATGTCTTAAAATTGTTTTATTTGAGTAGTGAGCTGGAGTATATCTCCAAAAATGTTATTTTTTAAATGAACTAAGTAAAGAAAAGCTACAGAGTGGTAAAATATAACCAAATTATCCAGAACGTCAAAAATTCTCCTCTATGATCAGAGGAAATAACTCTGCCCATTTAGCGCTTCTCTGAGGAGAAATCTGAGTAAATAAATGGCCTTTGTAACATGACCAAAAGTCAACAACGCTCAAGCTCTCTCCCAAACCCACCAGTGTTTGTGCCTAGGAGGGCATCGTTAGGGCAATTACTTGATTAAACAGCCAGTCCATTTTGTTTATTTGTTACACTCCTCAAAGAAGGGCCGTTCACTCTCCCAGGAGCATTTGTGTATCCAGTAAATAGAAGCAGGTTAATTACATGCCTTAAAATCACAGGGCAGAAAATGCTATTCCTTTGTCTTCTGCTAACCCACAAGCAGGAGCACAGCTGGAGAAAGACAAGACATGTCTTGCCTGCCTGGTTGTAGGTCTTGCATGTCTCTGAAGGTGCACAGCTCTGCTGAGGATGCAGTTCTCTTTTCACAGAGTTGTAGACAGATTTGCACTATATGAATATCATAAGATAGGTACAGCATTTATTTATGTCAGTTAAACATTATTACTACTTACTACTTTTGAGAGATGGCATTAAGAAGTGTTCATTGTATCTCAAAACATCTGCCGCTCCTACTGGTATTTACACACCTTTTCTTTCTCCTGGACTCAGATCAATTTATCTTTAAGCAAGATTTTCTTTCAGGTTATTTTGTCCATATATTTTTACTTTTAAAAATCCCTCATAATTTAAACCAAATCTGTGGCAGTCAACATCCAACACAAGTACTTTCTCTAGGGGGTTTGGAGTTTTTTCAGGATCACGTTACCAGTCTTTGGCTTTGTCAATATCAGTCTTAAGCCTTGAAGAAGCCAAAAACATGGCATATTTCCAACTCTGCTTGTCTCCAGTACAAGACAACTCCCAGGCAGCAGTTACAGTGATTGCAGAAATGCTTGCAGGCAACCTGCAGATAGAGTATGGAGGTGTTCCTGAGAGCATCCAAAGTGCCTAACGCTGAGCTAACAGGACATCAACAGTACATGAACCTCTAACTGTGCCTGAGAGGCGGTACTTCATCTTGTCAGGGAAGCAATACCCATCTGGAGCCATGTTTCCATGTTCACTATCTGGGCATCTCTCAAAATACAACGTAAAGATATATACTCTGGTTTGTGGATTTTTTCTGTCTTTTTCCTCTCATGTCTCTTATTCTCATCTTTCTCCTCTCTTACATATCTAGAACTCTCTCTCTCTGTCTCTCTATATATATAGTCCTAGAAAAAATAAAGTTCTTGTTACTTCATTTTCCCTAGGTCTCACATTAAAGTAAACCAGTATCAAAACTGTTAATAGACAGTGGGATTAAAATAATGGTATTTACCTGAAATTAGATATATCAAAGTTTAAAGGTGTGTGATTAGCATAAATCCATAAATCACTGAAATATTTGGAAGAAAAGCAGATTTTTAAAACAATTTTATATGTGGTTGTGATATATTTCTGTTTCCCTGTTCAAAGTTATATTTTCAGATATATAGAAAAAGAAATGCATAATTCTTTTCTCTGGTATAAATGCAAGAACCTCTTCTCCAGATAAGAAAAGAGTCTATCTAGAGACCCACTGCTAATATGCTGATTAGAGATGTGTTACAATGCTGGAGCGATTCATAGAATCATAGAATGGTTTGGATCAGAAGGGACTTTAAAGATCATTTACTTCCAATCTCCCTGCCCTGGTCATGGTCACCTTCCACTAGAGCAGGTAGCTCAGAGCTCCACCCGACTTGGCCTTGTACATTTCCAAGGATGGAGCATCCACAGCTTCTCTGAGCAGCCTGTTCTTGTGCCTCAACATTGTCACAGAGAAAAATTTCTTCCCAATATTGAACCCAAATGTACCCTTTGTCAATTTAAAGCCATCAGCCCTTGTCCTATCGCTTACATGCCCTTGTAAAAAGTCCCTCTCCAGCTCCATTGTAGCCCTTTTAGGTATGGGAAGGTGCTATAAAATCTCCACAGACCCTTGTCTTCTCCAGATTGGACAACCTCAGCTCTCTCAGCTGTCTTCATAGGAGAGGTGCTCCAGTCCTCTGAGCATCTTTTTGACCCTTCTCTGGACTGGCTCCAGTAGGTCCATGTTTTCCTGTGCTGAGGACCCCAGACCCAGATACAGTACTCCAGGTGAGATATCACAACAGTAGAGAAGAACACAGGGAGGATCATCTCTTTTGACCTGCTGGTCTTGGTTCTGCATGAAGTGCATTTTAAGGTGTATCACTCAGTCTCACCATGTTCTCTGCCTATGCTAAGTAAATCTGATTCTTCTGCCTTATTTTTCATATACAGAGTGAGGGGTTTCTATGTATTGTACTAGACCATATCCACAGGTGTTTTGACTCTGGAGGCTCTTTCTAAACAGGGCTCACACTGAAGACAGCAGAGTGTTTAACTTTCTTAGCCAACCTGACAACAAGATAAGGAAGGAAGCAGAGGTGATACAGGAGTATGACTTCATTTAGACAAATGTTCCCTGACCCCATGAATGTACTGCCTACATTCAGGGGACTGGAATTTTGCTTTTGGTAAACTTACAACTTTGAGGAGAGAATTAGCTGTGCATGTTCTGCTTACATTTTGCTACTTTGCTGTGAACTCAAAGTCCCTCAAATTAACTTACATTTTTTCATTCACACTTTTTCTTTCCTTTTTTTTTTGTTAGGGATTTGCTCACATTTCGTTAGGTGAAAGGTGACTCTAATGTCCTTCTATCCTTCTTCACAGTTGCAGTACTTTGGCGCCAATAAAAATACTTGCTCTGTTATTACACTTGGGATTTCAGTGATTTGATTCATTAATTGATCAACATAACTATACAATTGACTTAATAGCATTTGATATCAATCTTTACTGATTGCAATAAGTCATGCTGAAAGTGAATCTACTTTATTCATCTGGAACCATAACCAAACTGGTAGAAGAAAGCTAATGCTCAGGATAAAAAGCAGTGCAAAAAGCATGACAAATCTGTATTAAAAGTATAAGTATTTACTCAGTTATCTTTTTCATCTTGTATTCAGCTGTATCTTTTCAGAACTTTGAAACTGTTTCCTTCCCTAATCTTTTCAGCTTTTTTAATTGAGGCGATACATTTTTATCCTGTAAAAGAGTGGAGAGTCAACCAAAATGAGTGGTGAGTCTTAACAAAAAACTACTATGAACTGGCAGACCAATAGCTCTGCAGAACAGCACTGAATAGTTGTAAAACTTCAACACGTCATACTAGTCATTCAGATGCTTTGATCACAAAGAAGAAAAACCTCATGGAATATCTTCTGTTAAAAAAGGGGGGGGAAAAAGGAAAGAAATAGTTGATCATTAATTGAAGAACAAGGATGAATGAAGTCATTAAATTAAAAGCTGCTGTGTCTTATGAAACAGGTATATTCCCATTCAAGTTGTTGACCCTCAATTACAACTATTTTCCCCAAGGATAAGAGTCTTTAAAGCAGACAAGAGATGTTCAAATCCCGTGCAAGACAGTGAAATAAACTCCCACAGGAGCTATGAGACATCATTTCTTTGACCTAGCTCTATTTAACACAAACACTTTGCTGCACGTACATATGACAGAGTAAAATCTTTCAGAGAAAAATGTTTTACTTCATGAACAATTTCTGCTTTGGGGAGAGGATAAAAAGATTAAAACCCCATGTGGCAGGTGCCACTCATGTCTCACAGAGTATTACTGGCAGGCACTGAGAAACCATGCTAATGAAAACGCAATTGTAACCCACATAAAGGTCTTGGCAAGAAATACCTGTCTGAAAATAAAGGGTAGTACACACCAAAGCAACTGATTGTCCATCCCTTAAAAATTGAGTTTTAGCATTAGAGTTTGAAATAATCAAGTCTTGTTGTTTCGTGGTCTTTAAGAGAAGATGAAAACCAACACAATGTGGAACAAATTATCTTGAGTGTCATGACATAGCATATATATGGGAGCATTGGTCTGTTGGAGGGCAGGAAGGCTCTACAGAGGAATCTGGACACAATGTATTGATGGGCCAAGACCAGTTTTATGAGGTTCAATAAGATGAAGTGCCAGGTCCTGGACTTGAGTCACAGCCACACCATGCCCTGCTACAGATTTGGGGCAGAGTGGCTGGAAAGTGGAAAGTGGCTGCCCATTGGAAAAAGACCTGGGGTGCTCGTTGACAGCAGCTGAACATGAGCCAGCATGTGCCCAGGTGGCCAAAAAGGCTAAGGGCAATCTGGCTTATATCAGAAATAGTGTGGCCACTAGGACTAGAGCAGTGACTGTCCCTCTGTACTGGATGCTGGTGAGGCATCACCTCGAATCCTGTGTTCAGTTCTGGATCCCTCACTGCAAGGACATCAGGGTGCTGGAGCATGTCCAATGAAGGGAAAGAGAGCTGGGGAAGGATCCAGAGCACAAGTCTGATGAGGAGCAGCTGAAGGAACTGAAGTTGTTCAGCCTGGAGAAAAGGACTCAGAAGAGATAACTCCCTACAACCACCTGAAAGCAGGCTGTAGCAAGGTGGGGGTTGCTGTCCTCTCTCCAAGGGAACAAGCAGTAGGATGAGAGGAAAGAGCCTCAAATTACACCAGAGGAAGTTTAGATTGGATATTAGGAAAAATTTCTTCACAGAAAGGGTTTTCAAGCATTGGCACAGGCTGCCCAGGGAAGTGGATGAGTCACCATCCCTAGAGGTACTTAGATGTGGAACTTAGGGACATGGTTTAGAGCTGGACTTATCAATGCCAAAGCAACTGTTAGACTTGATGATCTTAAAGGTCTTTTCCAATCTAAATGATCCTGTGATTCTAAAACCTGCTCACCTGCCCCTTCTTGTCCTTTTTGATAGAAGAATGTTAGTGTTTGGATAACGCTGGTCTGCATTTTAGTGTATCTATTTGGATGAAGTAGCTGCTTTTATTTACAGACTTGATTCTGTGACCTTCTGTTTCCCATACAGAAGCAGTTGGCCTTGAAGATATTTTGGAGTTGAGTCTTGGGCTGTTCATCTTCCCTGGAGATCATGTTTCTGAAACATTCCCTATGTTTAGCAGTAAAAACGAAATTCTACTTGACTGCGCCTGCCTTTGGCGCTATGACACCGTGTAAAAAAGTGTTGGTAAATCTCACTGCCCCTTTAAAATCTTTGGTGTTTAGGAGAGTTCTAGAAAAGAGGTGGGAGCCGGTGTACCCTCACTCTGCTGGCTAGCTGGCTAGCAAACCAGACATTTAGCATTTGTTTCTCTTTCTACAGCTGTGATATCTGAGATTGTGTGTTTACTGTTGAAATTCTGGCTTCTCCCAGCTGGACAGTGCTAAAAGGCACTTTGAGGGGATGAGACCAAGGTGGCAGAAAAGGAGTTAACTCGTGGGCCCAGTTTCTGCAATATTCCCTGTTGCTGTTGGGCTCTGTGCTGCAGGTCATGTTTGCATTGCAGCATTACAAGCATTCCTGACTCTGCCTTTTTTCCTTCCCATTCAGTACACCAGTATTAATGACCATCCTGTTATCCCTTGACATCTTCATGGAAATATTTCATGTCTTTCTTGAGAACAATAAAGTCTTTAAAACACAGAAAACCCCTCCATCCGTGAATGGTCTTTGACATTTGCAAACATGGCAGTAAGTAATGTTAAGTACTTTTCAATCTCTGTGTTTTCCTTATAACTCTAGAGCACATCCCTCTCTGGTTTTACTTCACTTTAAACTGAAGAAAGCTTCTTTTAATGTAGTGCTAGCCATGGGGTACTCTAGGAGACATGTACTGTAATTATGATATACACACATAAAATAAACAGACTCCAGAAGTTGAGAGAAATCACGCAAAGACAACATTTTCATAACTGTGAGAATGGCCCTCTAACTGTGAGAAAGATGTGCATTTAAGATTTTAAAAACAGAAAAATAAGAGTCATAGGATCCAAAATCTTTTGCAAAATCACATTTTTTTCAGATTAAACATTTAGGTATTCTAAGCGTGGCAATCCTTGGTATTAGCAGGTAAAAAGAGAAAAAAAGACCTCACATAGAAGTTATGTATGTTATCTTTCTCATGTCTCTTGTAGTGTCTTTTTATATACTTGGAATCTGTCAAATGGGGAAATCCTTTCTTACCCATATACCCCTACAAGTACAACTACACAGAGCTATGAAATTGTATGAAACTTTACAATGTGAAAACTGTCTGGATTGTACTTTTTTCCTGTAACTCTTGCAGAAAGCATTCTTCAGCCAAAACTATTTGCTCTTATAGAATTAGATACATGGGTAGACAACGAATACACATGCACCCAGTACTCATCATTAGTAAATTTAGGCATGGATGTTAATTGTATTTCCAAAGAGAAAAAAACTTCATCTCAAATAGCACTAAAAGATGCTTTCTTAATGATTCCTGCTACTTTAAAAGCCTGGCTGTTGACTATCTTCTAAATCTCTTCTTTGAAAAAAATACTTTTAGAAATAAGGCAAGAGCAGTAAAACTGACTGAAATTAAGGTTTTGGCAACAGTTGCTACTAAGCCGTCAATAGTCTGTGGAAAACTTCACAAATATGAAATTAATTTTATCCAAACATTTTTTTAGGAAAACTTTATACGTGTTCTGGATTTTCTTTACCCTCATCACTGATTTCTAAGGAATATGTGTGCAAAATTAAACAAATCTGTTTCTTCTCTTACTTTAGCTATTTTCTGGTGCTGCTTTGGCTCTGTTTCATGATGAGCTGTTGATATTGCAAAATCTGGCTTGTGGTGCACAAAATAATTCAGTTAGAGAAGTTAAATGATTCAAATATCCCAATACTCAGCAAACTGGAGGAAACTAAGAGACCTGTTTAAAACAACTTGCTGAATTTTCAGAAAGTTGGTACTTGTTAGCATTCCCTGAACTTCTTTTTCTGAGTTAAAGATCTGAGTTATTGAGAAGAATTGGTAATACTTCAGCTTTAAGAAAACAATCTTTATTTCTTCAGTCTTCAGAAGCCTTTTGGCTTTTGATCTAGTTATAAAAGATAAGGATTTTAAAAGTAAGTGTCTGCTTTTTTTAATTATCTTTTGCTAGGAATGTGTTCTCAGTAGGGTACTTTTCACATCATTGGGAGCTGTAATAAATCAAGAAAGATGGCCCTGGAAAAACAAGGTGTTCTCCTTGGAGGTTCTATTTGGTAGCATTATAAAATCTCAAGTCCTAGAATCCATTCTAATGTAGGCAAAATTAAAACAAAATCCATGTCTCTGTTTCGATGTTTTGATGAAAATGCTGTCATGGTAATGGACAGAATTGCCATCTAGAAAGTTTGCTGTGTTAGGAAAAAGAGGATATAGCTGTCCCGTGTTTCACACCTTCCATAAGGATAGATGAATGCCAATGAAAGTCAGGAAGGAAAATTATTAGATTCATCTAAACAAATGAAAGAAAGCTCTTCTATTTGAAAAAGGTGAATTTTGATTTAGAGATGGCATCAGGTCACAGAGTAGAATTAAAAAAACCAATAAAAAACATCTGGCCATAGAGCATCAACTAACCTGAGTTAGCTGTTTTCCATTTGAAGAGTGTGAACAAGACATCACACACACATTGGCTCCATAGGAATATAATCATTGTTATAATATGATATACACATTATTTAGTTAGAGTACTTGTGCCTTTAATGGTTCATTTCTAGAAACTCCTTATTTTTGCTTTCCAAAGTGGTTTTGGATTTCTGTATAAGTAAAATATTGCAGTATTTTAGATTTATTTGAATTGGAATATCCAAGTGACACTGTGTAAATCTACTTTTTTGGCCTAGGGAGAGAAATTGTCGGAGTCAAGGCCTGGTAAAATTAGTTGACAGCTGGACTCGATGATCCTTGTGGGTCCTTTCCAACTCAGCATATTCTATGATTCTATGACTTTAATGGTCTCTGATTTTATTAAAAAACAAGCCTTCCAGGATAAAATACACTCAAAACTGGGTTGTGTAGAACTTGATGAGATAAAGTTAGTCAATTCCTTTTCATCAAACACATTACTTAGACAATAACTTTCATCTGGCTGGAATACAGATGTGTGCACAGCTGGCAGGGACACAACTACCTTGGTTAGTATCACTGTAATTCTAAAAGACTCCACACCATAATCCAGCAAAAGCCTTTTACACCATCAGTGGTCAATAATCTGCACGGTCATTTACTTAACATAAACACTGTACTCAGCATCTTGTGGAGGAAATGTCTATGTACAATCTGATAGTGAATAAAAGTGGAACTACAGAGAAGGATAGAAGACACCATTATTTTAGGACTGCAACATGTGTCTATTAGAACTATCCTTATTGTGGCTATGTTCATGCTTCTTAGACCTAAAGTTATCTTTGCACTTCAGGCTCAAATGAATAAATTATTTTGTCTACTTAAAATAAAATATGACCACCTAAAAAATAGCAGCAGTATAGATTTTACAAATATTGCTTTTCTCGGATTATTTATATCATAATCACATATATTCTTAAGATTGAATTGTATGCCAACTGTAAAAGGGAATTTCTATTTGATATTTTTCATCTCTAGGATGAATAATTTTCTCTTGTTGTCTTTGTCCATGATTTATGCTGCACCTTAAATATAACTAGGGTGATATTCAGAATGACAACACAATGTATGCCCACAAATACTTGTGTTTACAATGATCAGGAAGTCGGAAATAGTTAGCATCAGCTCCCAGATGATGAAAAACACTGAGGAAAATTCAATACAGAATAAGAATGAATTTTATTCTTAATTTTCTGCTCTTTCATTTATAATCAAATAATTTGCTGGTTTAGAACCCTAGTTCTAAGAACAGAAGAAACAACCCTCTTTTGTAATTTACCAGTAGAGGTGCTGTATCACTAAACTTCTGATTAGAATGGTAAATCCATTGGAAATGCTGTCACTTAGTGTGAGAGAGCTGGACTCTTGTTACAAATCAAAAAATGACATCTGTTTAGCACTGAGATAGTGGAATTGGCAGTAGATAGACCCATACTAAAGAATAACCCAAGAGGATTGTGACAAGAAGTGGCAGAGGAGACATCAAAGGCTAATTAATTCTAACCTCAACTGGAGAACGAGAGTATGAAGGGAAGATACTACGGGAAGGATACGTGACAGCGCAAACCCACAAACTACGGGTAGTTTGTGTGACAGAAACAAGCCTACAAAGAATATAACTATTTGCATTATATACAGCAAATACATATAGTTATATATATATTATTTAATGTACACATATATATATACACACACACATATATGTATACTCTGCTTTCCCCCATGCACTTCTACATTATTATCTATCTGAATTTAAGAGATTCTTTTTTGTTTTTTCATAGTAAAAGAAGAAAGAAATGCAAAGAACAAGCAGTCATCTCACAGGTCACTTTCATGGCTGTCCCTGTGTGACTGGACAGCCACCAACTGAACCTCATAGCTTTGAGACCTGATGGACCAGCATCACTTTTCTCTCTCCATCCAAAGGCACAGCTCCTGTTGATTTAATGTGACTGCAAGTGAAAACAAGGAACAAAGTCTTGAATAGACCTTGGTGCAGCAGTAGGTGGAACTGAAGAAACAGTGAAGCTAGGAGATTTTTGAGGCAAGCACTAAGCCAGCCTCCCAAAAGGAAGCTGTGAGATGACTGCCTTGTGAGAAAGCAGAAGACAGCGTCAGGTGACAAATATGCACATTTGACTTGCTGTTTACTCTACTTTGAGGAATAGAAATACAAAGCCTTCTAGTTTAAAGTCAAGTGCTGTCTTGAAAAGGCAGCTCTGTGTGATTGTGAATTACTATTGACCTTCAAGTTTCCAAGTAAGGAACCTCAAAAGGATGTAGGCTCACATGGCAGAAGACTTCAAGAGCACCACGCATCAAAGTCAGAGATACAGACTTCATCCCACTCTCCCATCAAGGTGCAGAAATTATCTCAGATAACCTTAGCTGGTGATTGAAAGACAAGGTTTTTTGGCAATTTACTTGGGAATGACATTGGAATGGAACTGTAAGTCAAGTCCTTCCCTTTATGTTTATAGCACAATCAGTTGGAATAACAATTCTCTGCACTGCAGTGAGAGTGAAGGTCTTGTCCCAAATGCAAACAAGGTAGCTGGATAGAGAAAGATGCATCATTCCCACGTTTTCTACTTGCCTACCTTCCAGCAACAAAGAAGTTCTAACCCCAGATTTTTTCATGTCTCTAAACTGTCAGAAAAATCCACAGGAGCTATAAAATGCCTGAAGTTTAGTCATTTGCTCATGGAAGCTCCTTTGCAAAACAAGAACATGGCTTAGAGCTGCTGTGGAATTAGGGCCTGGCCATGAGGAAGGATAAGATTGTGCACTGAAGCACCTTCTTACGAAGAGAGATAAATCCCAGAAGACCGTAAACCAGCCTGTGAGACAGAAAGCTGAAATTATGCATGTATGAGTAGATAAAGAAGATATCAGAGAAGTCAAGAAAGGCCTCCATTTAATCTGTTTTGTGGGGCTACTCCACCTCTAGTACAAGCTGTGATATCCTGCTTGGCTTCATTCTCATTCCTCATGGGTTCTTTACAAGCAAAGGCCAGTCTGGCCACACACTCATGTGGCTGTCACGCTGTGTCACAGGTTGGGGGCCAGTCTGCTGCAGCCTTTTGCAGTTGCCCCGGATGAGAAAGCCCACTGCATAAGGGAAAAATGTGGGGGTATACTTCGGTTTGCCTTTATGCTTCATTCACTTGCCAGAAGGATTTTAGAAGATTTAAGAGTAAATGAGGAAAAAATCTGCACACTTTAATATATGGTTCTTCATATAATCTTAATCCTTCTTTTGAGGTTAAGATTTCATCAGTATAAGACATTGCATGTGCATTTAACAAAGTGTGGTTTACACCAGCTGACACTGTTTCTGAATTTGGCCCCAGATATGACACCCGTTTTACACTTAATCTCCCCAGTATTTACTTCACTCTGAGAAGTAATTTACCACAGGAACAGCTCCATTTCTTGGTGTCAGGTAACACGATAACATGCTTGGTTAATTAAGTAAAAAAACCTAAATAAATATTGTAAAAGTTCCATTTTGCCCTTAACAAAACCCCAAATAAACTTGTGCAGATAGATAATCTTCTAAGATTCTCACTTTGGATGTCTTCCATTGACTTCTTACAAAACAACAGCTTCTTGTTGCCGATGACCCGTACAGAAGACAACATACTCTTCTGTATTCTGTGATAAGCAAGAGCTGCAGAAAAGGTGTGAATAAAATTCAACTTCTTATTTCTCATGAATGAACAGGTACACCTCTATTTGATTGTGTCCATTCTGTTTATACATCAGCAAAGGTGACAAAGAAATAGATGTATCCCACTGTTTGTTAGGTGAAACCCAAACAAACTAGATTTCACATTCTGTGCTCCCACAGAAATATTTTTTATCATCATGAGCTCTTCTAAACCCCTCAGTACAACCTTCAATTACATGCATTATTTACTGAGTAGATTTGTAAATACTACCATTATTCAATAAAATGAAACAAGCTCTCTAAAAGTGATCAGTAAAATTTTTGTTTGAAAAACACCAGTCTGGTCCGAAAGCTCAGAAACAAAGTAATATACAATTTTAGGGAAATGGAAAAGCATAATTTAGTTTCACACAGAATGTAAAAGTGCTTCTCAACTATGTGTATTTTCACTTATCCACTTTTACCAGTATAAACCTATGTACTATTTAAAGATTTTTTGATAGAGCTTTTTTTAAGCCAGAACAATTTCATCAATAGAACATTTTGTTTGAGAAATGTCCTACTATGATGCATTTTTGTGAATGAAGAACAATTTTACTACTCAGAGGTAACACACTGTATTAAATGTATTACTGGCTGTATTAAATGAATGAATGTGGTCTAGAAATATGATTGTTAACATAAGCAGAATTTAGAATAGTTCTCAGTTTTAAGTATTTTATCTCCAAATGCATTCAGAGATGTGTCATACTCCTGTGTTGCCTGAATTGTACTATCAGGGTTTTTTTCACTTTTAAGCCTTAATAAAAGCCAATAATACTTGTTTGTTTAAAGGAAAACAACCATAAAGAGTAAAGATGAATATCCAATAGCTGTATTGTATATTTTCATTCAACCTGTCAGGGAGGAAATGAATGAAAGCCACAATGTGTAAAGTTTACTGAAGTGTGAAGAGATTTTAATAAATCGTTAACCAGCCAGTACTTCAAATTAAGTTTTCAAAATCCTTCTCCATTTAGTCGTATCATAGAAGGTTAAACTCCTGTATTGCATAGTAAGACACTTATTTCTTTGTTCAGTCTTCTAGGACATATTACATGATGAAGATATTCTGAATGAACCATATTCATTCTGATTTTGCTGAAATGCAGTTTTAAAAAAAGCCCTCATCTAAATACAGTTATTTTTCTCTAAAACCCATTAAATAATGGTATTCCTCAATCAATTATGGACATTAAAAATACTTTTCCTGCCCTACTATCTGCCAAAATAGAGTTGAATGTGATTTCCTCTGAAATGGCGAATGTTTTAAGTTAAAAAGAACCACTAAAAATAGTTTTAAAAATTACTTGTCATATTTGACCTTCCAAAGTAAGTACTTAATCAGATTTTCAAAATATATGTTTGTTCTTAGTGATCCCAAATTGCATTTCATAATCCAATACTAGAAGCCAGCCACACTTTTCCACATAAATCCCAATGATCTTGTCTATTTTCATGCTACATACTAAGGAAAAAGAGAAGGCATATTTATCTTTCCATTAGAGTGTGCAGGCAAACCAAATGAGCTTTTAATTCGTTGAAAGAACAATTTTTTCAAAGGCATACAAAATGGCAGAACCAGTAAAAACAGGCTGCCAGAGGCGGTCAAAAGATTCATTTTGTTGTGTTTTTGTACCAAACAACCTATAGTTTTTTGTTTGAGAGCTTTCCTTCCCCCTTTTCCTGAGAATGTAGTGCAGACCACAGGAAATGAAAGTATGTTCATTAAGCTGTCTCCAACATCAGCTATATAATTCCAAGGAAGATATAAATCCCCATATTCACTGAGGGAGGAGGAGAAAGGTATTAATTTTTTATCCCCAGGGCAAAGTATAAAAACAATGAAAGAAGAGTCTTTCTTAAGCTATTCTTGATGCAGTGAAAACTGAGTTTTGGAACTTCTCACTCCAGGATTGCCAGTACATTTAGTTCTACCTAAATTTTACACAAAACTGAGTATATTGGCAAAGAGTCACAGGTTCAGGAACAAATGCCAGGGATGCACCACGAATCCAGACAGAACCCAGTGCCCAATTTCCTCTCTGATAAGCTAGGGTATTTCTGGCTCCAGGTAGGAATTCCACTTCTTTCTGCAATATGCTGGAATCCTGCCCATTTGAAGACAAAGAAACATGCTGCAAAGTACTTCAGACAGTCGTTTTGCCCAGAAAGAATGATTTGGAGCTAAGTGAATGGCAAAACCATACAGAAACATTGGGAGCTTGTATTCAATTGCTGAACCAAACAATATAACTTGCATGTTATAACTACATGTCCTCAGTCTGAATATATGGAAAAAGGAGGCACTGGAGTGAGACCACATTTAGAAGGTGCTACTTTAGGTGTGCTGTTGCTTGATAAGAATTTGCCAGGGCAGACTAGGGAACAGGAACTTCACCTAGCCTGAGGTGTTCACTACAGAAAGATGAAGAACAGGTTAAGCAAAGCTCTGCCTAAGGACTTGCATGTTCTTCCAGAGCCCTCTGACTCATCTGTGCCTTTTTAACAGCAAAGTGACTAGGGTTAAGAATTTTTATAAGGCTATATTCATTGCTTGCTTGACAAATTATATTTGAAGATGTTTAAGCCAGAGGCCAGAGTTCCTAGAGTGGGATGAAATTCAGAGGAAAATATCTGAACCACTGCAAGACCTGAGAAACTTGAGGCATAGGTCTGAGCATTCTGGAGCCCTGTGTCTCAAGGAAAAATTTGAGAAGTACAGCTCTGTTTAGTACCCTACAGACCTCACTACTGAAAAAAGGTGGCGAAATCCTTACTAAAGAAAATGTGGTAGGCTATCACAGAAGCATTGAACAGCCTGGGTTGGAAGAGACCTTGAAATTCCAATCTAGTTGCAATCCCCCTGCCATGGACAGGGGCACATTCCACTAGACCAGGTGGCTCAAAGTCCTCTCCAATCTGGCCATATACACTTAGAGAAAACCACATCCACAACTTCTCTGGATAACCTGTTCCGGTGCCTCACCACCCTGACAGTAAAGAATTGCTTTCCTAATATCAAATCTAAATCTACTCTCTTTCAGTTTGAATCCATTCCCCCTTGTCCGGTCACTACATGCTCTTGTAAAAAGTCTCTCTCCATTTTTCTTGTAGGCCCCTTCAAGTACTGGAAGGCCACAATTAGGTCACCCTGAAGCCTTCTATTTTGCAGGCTGAAACATCCCAATTCTCTCAGCCTTTCCTCACAGGAGGGGTGCTCTACTCCTCTGATCAACAGAAGACAACATTGTGTTTGGAAACAGGACCTGTGTAGCTGCATGCAGGGGTGATTTGGGAGTACTCAGTCCCCTTCACAGAGGTCTATTGCACAGATATGATTTAGTTCTTTGTTTCCTTCTACAGTTGATCTTCATTGCAGGGCCCCATGCTTCGGGCAAGAGCAGGATTGCCCAGTCTCTGCTCAGAGGCTTCTAGTCACAGCTGCAATGAGCAGAGCAGTACCATTCAAAGGCAGCATACAGCCTGCCAGGGACCGTCTTTATCTTTCCACCACACTGAGTGACACTTACTTGGGTCCAAGTCAAGAACTCATGCGCAGGTCCCAAAACTTAGAGTGTGTACTGATTCATCCCAACTCTCCTAATTATAGCCATTCCACACCAAAGACCCCACAATGTGTTCTTCCAGCTATTGCCATGCATGGTTTTGTCATTTGCAACTGCTAAACTCTTTGCATACATATTAAAATGCAATAGTGTTACAAGACATCAAAGTCATATGTGATTCGCTAAATCATTTTCCTACAAAGTGCTTTATAAATGATGCATTAATTCTGTCAGGATGCAGCCCTTCAGCATGCCTCATTAAGTCTGGCAGTTGCCTACTTTTCTTTTGATCTTCTGCATGGGGAAAGGAAATAAAAGCCATTTTTATCTCCTCAAGAGCATTGCCTACCACCTGCCCGGAAAAAGAACAAACAACATTTTCCATTTGAAGAGGACATTTTCTCCTATCAGCTGAGAACTTCTCTCACCTGAATTTACATGAAGTATATTTTTAAATTTATAGGCTTTTGGCATTACTCTTTCTTTAAATGAAACTGCACTCTGAGCCATAATGATGACCTGTAGGCCTGAAGAACACTTAACATTATCCCAAACAGGTAGCAGGGGTATTTTTCCAAAAGAGAATGGTCTGGTTAATGGAAAGCTCAGTCTCTACTTGACAAGTCTTTCACAGCAGGTGAGGACCTGAACCATGTGATTAGAGCTGCATTCTGCACTCTTGACAAGAAGGCAAGCACTGGTAAGAGGATATGAATTAAGCACAGTTAGTTAATTTTTACACAATAGGTCAGTTGTAAATGCTGTTATACAGAAACTATTAAAAGGTAATATGCATTTTGATTTCCAAGTGCTTTCACTTCAAACTTTGTCAAATGAATTTTCTGTGTAAAACATACTACGTCTTTGGCAACAATCCTATTATTTTTCAGCACTGCCCCTTGATAAGGGCTTAACAAGCAGAGGCCCAAATGACAGCAGCTGAAAGCTGAAAGCAGCTCTGGTTATGTGTGGTCAGGCTGAGCCCAGCCAAGTGAAGCATTCCTCCGCGGATGGCCAGCAGATGCAGGTGTCAGAAATACATCAGCATCTCAGAGTGCCTCCCCGGTGGGCTGGTTGGGTTTCATGCAACTGTCTCCACATTGTCTCATCAAATCCCCTTTCCAAGGGGTAGACCAAATATCAAGACTAGGAAGATGACAGCCAGGTTTCTAAGCTTCTCTCTCTTGTGTGGGTGTGCTGCTGCCTGGCAGTTTGTGGCTCACTTGAGGGAGGTTCCTCTCTCAGTCACGGAGAGCGATGTGACGGCGTGTTTAACTCTAGTGAAGTGGGGCTCGGTATGCTGCATGCTACAGTGGTTTAATGAGCACGTCAAGGATGCTGACATCAGGAGATAGGTCAAATGTCAGATTTTAGACTCCCAAAATTGTAAAAGGAAGCTTGTTGACAAAATGAGATTTAAAAAAAAAGCCATAGTAGAAACCTGAGGAGAGTAGATTACAAATTACTGGATAATGAACCTAAACAGCTATGCCTAGAGTAGTCTAAGCAGAGCCAATACTAGATCTGAATTCTCAAAATGTTATGTATAATTATCATAGTATACTACATTTATAGTTTGACAGGACAAAGGGAAATTGTTTTAAACCAAATCTAGGTTTAGGTTAGATATTAGGACGAAATTATTTACTGTAAGGGTGATGAGGTACTGGAACAGGTTGCCCAGAAAAGTTGTGAATTCCCCATCCCTGGAAATGTTCAAAACCAGCCTGGATGCAGATTGGAGCAATCTGATGTAATGGAAGGTGTCCCTGCCCATGGCAGAAGTGTTGGAACTAGATGATATTTAATGTCTCTTACAACCAGTCTATAATTTTATGATTATAAATACTTATAAAGGGGTGTAAAAATAGTGATATTATTGATAAATGTGTCACTCTAAACCACATCAGTTTCATGCTAAAAGTCATGTTTTCAGTATTACTAATGCTGTTCTCAAATTTTCACAAGATTTTAATTCTCATATTTGCCTTTTCCTTTTTGCATTATTTCTCATGCATAAGCACAACCACTTTTATAGAAATAGAAAAAATTATAGATTAATCTATATGAAGGACCACCAGTAAAGCAGACCAAAGAAGTCCATCCCAGTGTTCTCAAAAACCACAAGCATGCTGAAGAAACTTTAGAATCAGAAATACTAGGTATTAGTCATGTTGCAAATTACACTTGAGTCAGTTTGGAGTCAAGATTCCATACAGAATACTCAATTAGTCACAATTGCTGAATTTCAGCTACAGAGAGCTGTAGATTATAGACAGTGAATATTTAACATATAATTATCTAATAGAGATGTCAGCAAATAGCAGACTCAGCTAATTCAATTAGTTATTTAAAAATGTGATCCTGAACAGGGGTGTTTTAATAAAAATTTGAATAACTTATTTTTAATACTGTTCCAGCTTTCTTGATACTTTTTGTGCTACATGCCAGAAGCAGTGGGTAATGAAGATTAGATTTTTTCTAATTGTACCACTATATATTGCTTCCATTAACTAACCAATACAGAAAAATATGATACTTGCATTTGTCTGAAAAACGGTAGTTCCTTTCTTCCTGTTTTATTTTTTAGAAGCTCTTTACATCTCACACCAGCTCTATTTTAGGGTCTTTTTAACAGAAGTTGTCTACGTCGTCTATCCTACATTGCGATGTAAAGAGGAGAATATTTTCTGACAGCTCTAACACAGTCATTATGTGAAGAATAATCTTGCCTAGGAAGTAATGTCTCTGGTGCTTATATGCAAATGCAGCACCCAAATACGACTCCACCACAGTCATCGCCAGTGTTCAATAGATTCACACTGGAATGTGCTGCCTTACTTCATCCACTGTTCACACCACAAGTATTTTCCACCAAGGACAACTGCAGATGTTCTTTCATAGATGACATGAGGTATGGTGTAGCTCTCAGTGAATGACCTTCTCTTTGTAGTACACCAGTACAAGCAATAAACATAAAATATTTTAATTTTCCTGTAGCTTAATAGAGAAATATATTCATTACTACAAGTCACAAGGTAGGCTCTGCAATCAAAGAATTTTTGTGAAATTTATGCAGCACTATTAATATGGGAAAGACCAACATGAATTATAAAATACTATCTTGGGAGAAATTTAAATTTGCCTGTTAAAAGAAAACTAACCTTTTTCAAAATAGCAGCTAAATGGGATCAGAACCATCTCTCAGCGTAGCTGAATATTTTGGGTTTTTTTCCCCCAGGGTTAGGAAAACACTTTTTCCTGTCATGAAAAAGACAAATCACGATCAGTCTGTCACATATAATATGACAATTTGCAATGCTTGAACAGCAGGAGACCAAGGTACATATTTCAAACATTGCTACTGATAGAACAGTTATACAGTAGCTCCCAATTTCCATGCTGGATAAATGTCCTGGTTAAAACCTGTTGTATAACAGATAGCCATGAAGGATTGGTGCACTGGAACCAAAGGAGTTGCCTGATTAGTTTTGCTCTTCAAGTTGATAATTTTTTAAACATGCATGAGAAATCAACTACTATGCTCCAAGGATCAAGCAAACTAACAGGTGTACATCTTGGCACCTACAAATGCTGACTAAAAAAGGGAACTTTTCTGCATTTATTAAAAGTTATGGCTTTAAGTAAATGGGTAGCAATTTATGCATCTGGTATTTGGACACAAAAACAGGTAAGTAAAGCTTGCATCTTCCTCTGAAATTTCTCAAAATAACTTAAAAAAATCTCCACTTCTTGGAGATAATGGCCATCTTCAAAGTCAAAACTGTCAAATAATATTGAAACTACATTTGTTGGACCTATCGGGTGACATGTCATAAATAAACATCTTTCCACTGAGTCACAATTTTATATTGCTTGATATACAGAAAAGATTAAAAGAAAAAGGAGATAAAGAAGATCAAAACTCTTCCTGCTTATGTAACGTCAAAAAACCCCAAAACAAAATGAAACTAAACCTGAGTGTGTCATAAATCCTACAGCTTAAAAATACTGAGAAAACAGTAGCAATATTGCTATTAAAGCAGGTAAGGCAAAAGTACAGCCAAGTTTCTCCTTGCTAATTTATTGTGTGGCTTTATTCTGAAAACCATGGCATGGAATTTCACACTGATTATTTCCCCATAATTTCCACATAAAGTATGTTCAGTTTGCAAGTAAACAGATCATTTTTTTCTCTTCCTACAAAGCACTGGAAGCACAGCCTGCCCTCTGAAATGCAAGCCAAGTCTGCAGTTTCTTGCGAATAATCACCAGTTAAAGGCTCAGCCTGCTCTGTCACACGTATTCACCAGCACTGCATGTGAGAAGCTGACCGGAACAATTCTATTTGCAATGAAATAGGAGGACAAATTGAATCTCCTTCATTTCATTCCAATTAGCTGCAGTGCAGCTCCCTCCTAACTTGGTTTTGTGGGACTTGAGAGATAGGAAAAGCAAGAGTTAGGACAGTTTCTGTTGGAGAAGGAAGCAGCTGAAACCAGTGAGCATCTCTGTAAATGATTTTTATGAAAATGGTAGCATATTGGAGATAGGATGAAACCTTGGTTGGTCATTGCTCCAGGCCCTGTTGAAATGCCCAGAAATATTCTCTTGACCAATTCCTGAATTTATCAAAATTATTTTGAAAAGAGACTATGGCAGGTCAAAACAAAACTCCACCCTCCACAGCTGATGCTGGCAGTAGCAAAGACTGGAAAAGTGTAAGATCAGGTCAAGCTTTAACAATGCTTCTCCAGGATACTGGCTTCTCTCCAGCAGCAGACAGCTCACAGATTTTCTGAGCCAGGTCTGGCAGCATCCTGAGGGAAGGAGTTACACATCTTGATTGTAAGCTACTGGCAAACAAGCTTCCCTTGTTTCTGTGTGGAATCTGTCCCATTCTAGCTTCCTCTAGTATCTTTTTTTTTTTACTGGTAGAAGCAGTAAGCAATTGATACATACCGACCTTGCTTATATTTCATACACATCTATTATATTCTTCCTTATTAATCTTCGACCAGGTTGAAGGGTCCTATCCTAATTTATTGTGTCTTGCATGGATGAATGCCTTTCCAAATCCCCGGGCATCCTTCCCCAAATATTTACTTGTTGCTACATTATCCTTCTTGATATGGGGGAGGGGAAACAGGATGTCACACCAGTGTCCAAAACGTGTGCACGTCAGAAATTTGTGAAGAGGTATAAAAAAGCTCTCTAAGTTGTTTGTTCCTTGTCATCATAAGGTATCAGCCTAACTGAAGCCTCTTGGCTCTTCTGACCATACAGAATTGGTTGGGCTTTGGGGTGTTATTATAAACCTATAAACCAGAATTCTAATTCTTAGATCCCAGAGTACTGTTATGATTTCAGAAATGAGAATTTTATCAAAAAATAAGTGAGACTGCAGCCCTCAACCTTTGGAAGGCTTGGCTGAGAACAAAATAGATGTGGAGGGCAAAAAGAAAAGTAAAAGTTATTACTTTTTTTTTTTTTCAGTTGAAAGACTTATGATTTAGCCAGTTTTTGAGTAAATATAGGACTGGTGGGTGAATAGTGGATTCCATTTTCCAGGGAGTACATAAGTCATAATATGTACATAATCACATATTATTTTCTTTAATACATTTACCAAGTTCTATCTTAAAACCACAGGGGTGCTTTTAACACCCATTAATAATATAAGAAGACTGAGCTAGAAATCTTCTGATGATTAAGAGCTTTCCATCCTACATAAATTACCAGCCCTTTTACTCTCCCCTCACTGTGATACCAGCTGCATCCTTCAGTTCACTTAGCTTTTCCTCTTTACTGATAGAGAAAAATATGCTTTCTCATCAGTCATTCCCCTACACTAAAAACAAGCCAGCTTTTTTGCTTGACTTTTCAGTATTTTGCTCTGCTAATAGCTTTCTTCTGCTCCCATTCCAGCTTGAATTAATCTAGAGAGAGAAAAGCAGAATAGTGCACACATACACCAGACTGGGAAGCTCTTCTGAAATTCCCCTTATTTAAAAAGACCTCTGATAATGGCATAACTATGACAAACCTCCTAGAAATATTTCACAAGCTCCCACATAAGATTACAGCTATTTTATTAAATTTTCTAGCTTCAGAATACTTCATGATACAGACACATTTTCATCTTATGATCCATTAGTTCTCCAAGATTAATCAGCTTCACATTTGTTTCAGTCATTTCATCTTACAGCAGAAATTCCAGTTCACCAGTACTCAGTTTTTCACTGTTGAACTATTACATGTATTGCACAGGAATTTTTGTGTACTCAGAATTATTCATCCCTTCATAAGATATTCCTGTCCTTCTCTTTATTAACAGCACTTTCTAACTTTGTTAATAAAACATCATTGCATACTCCTACTTTTTTGTGTCAAGGTCACTTGTGGAACCACTCAATTAATTTTTGAATAAAGATATTTTGATTCAGAAAAGTCTGGCAATTCTTAAATTAATTTAATTGTCTCTACCGTAACTAAAGACGTCCTTTACATGAAGTCATATAAAATTATTCACTGAATTTCAAAGAAATCAGACTGATTTTTATCTCCCTGTCTTTGGAAACCAGTTATCTAAAAACGACATCATATTGATTTGGTGAAATGCAAGTTGGGTAAGTCTATGCTGCATTCCATTTTCATTTACCTCTACGTTTTTGAAGTGTTCTAAAGTCTTGCACATAACTAATGTACTATGGTGTCATATATGCCATTATTTATTTTCTAAGTGCATATCCTATGTTGGCTGTTTTCCAGTTATACCTTTCCTGATTTAAGAGTTTTGTTTAAAAGCTCTTCTGCTGGATCTGCAACTTCACATGTGAGTTCATGCAGCACTGCAGGGAGATTATCTAGTTCCCCCAACAAGAGTACATTACGTTGCTTGACTTTTGGTTTCCACTTCAGCTGTTGGCATTTCCTTTTCCACATTTCCACTGCCATCATGATTCTGTTCCACATTCAGCGTCACTATTCTTATTGAAAATTGATCAAAGTCTCTTAGAAACATAGCTAGTGACCCACACTTGGCCCACTGGAATCAAAAAGTTCAGAATTTTATAACCACAAGTAAAAACCTAATAAAAAAATGTTTGGGGGATTTCTGTGACAAATACTGCTTCCCAGTGTCTGATAGCTGAGGACTTACATAAGTTACATTGTATAGAAGAACCAATCCAAAGCTGTATTATGCCACAGGGAAACAGAAGAAAACAAAACCACTGACAACCCCAAAGGACCCTGCAATGGGAAAGAATGCAGTTTTCCAGAGTGCTGCTGGACTCCGTGAGATTTTTAATATTATTAAGGAATGATCTTGCCCCATGCAACACGCTCAAAGTATGGCAAGTTTCTGAATCTGTAAAAGCAGGTCATTAGCTACTGCTTCTTCCACTTGTTCTCCCTCCCTTATAAAGCAAGAGGATAACATCTTCTTGGTTCCTGCTGCAACTCAAGGAAAACTCTGAAGTCTTGGATTAATAAAAAATATAAACAATAGGCAAGAAACATATGCAATGGAGAGAAATGTCTTATTTCATCTTTTTAGAAGACTTGTTAAATCTCTGTCCTAGGCACAATGTAAAACAAAGCCCACTCATTCTTTTGGTTTTTTCTTTATGTGTGTGCTGAAAATTCAGGCCTAATTACAGGAAGCCTGAAAACTGTCCTTATTACATACTAGTACAGTTTTCTATCAACAGAATACCTTCATAAAATATTTACACTGCCCAAATTTGCCTCAGATAAGCCCTTAGCCTGTGAAAAGTTTTAGGACCTTGACTATGGGAGAGGTGTTGTCTTCTGTAGAGACAGAATAAAACCTGCATTAGCTAACTCTTCATGTCCCTTTTAGCTCTTAGTAATGAAAACTGGATTTATTCAGAGGAAGGAACTAGCCCTGAGATACTGCTGAAAGATCTGTCCAATAATATTTGTAATTTTTGCTGTCCTCTATTTTTTTAGGTTGGCACACTTCCTAATTGACGGATTATTTAAGAGAATTTGAATTTAAATCTTCAATGATAATTTTTTTTTATTATTTACGTTTATTATTTTTCCAAATTCCTCTGACTCTGTATTAGATAACTTCACTATACTTTACTCATCCTGTAGTGAATTTTAATTGTATTTACAAGAAGCTGTCATTTTCTAAGAATTAATTCTGAAACCAGCTGAATACATTGTTAAAGTCTGAGGGGACTGTGAATGGAAAACAGGTCAGAAAATAGCTCCTTGCAAACAAGTAGGAAAGTAAAAAAAGCCACAAGATTTTTAAATGTTGTTATCCATGTATTATCATTGGAGTTTGTCTTACTGCACCTTTGGTATTTGGTATCACTCCTTTCTCTTGGTGCTTACACCACCTTCATCACTGAATTAAGCTGATCCAATTGGAATTTTATCTCACTTATTTTCTCACTCCTGTCAGGAACACTTGATGCTGGCATGTATGGCAACACATGGGAGGAAAGGCTTTTCAGCCTCTCTGTTACCACAGCCATCAAATTCCAATTTACTCTTCTAGGGGCCCTCATCATTCCACAGTCCAGTGTGGACAAAAAGAAAAATAATTTAGTTACTTAAGAGTGAGAAAGTCTATACTCCCAAAACAAAACCAGTCAGACAGCTATCTCAAAATTTACAGGCTCTGTTGACTGACTCTTTACCTCTTCCCTGACTCCAGTCTTCCCAGTGCCTCCCCTTACTTCTCCCTCGCCACCCTCCTGCACTTTTTCTGGGGGCTTTTCAACAGTTCAGTGACTGAATCATGTGAATACAAATAAATGTGAGGTCAAACAACACTCTTTTTCTTTTTTGTATCAAGATTATTTTGCCTACAGATCAAAAACTGATGGGAAGTAATATTTGAGACCAGCCCATAAGAAAACAAGAGGAAGATAAGAGCAATAAAAGCTCATTCTCACAGTCCCTCCCTTCCAAAAGGTTAACACTCTGCTTAACCTACGTATTTTGCCTACTGAAAAAAAAGTACAAACACAAAGAAATTATCAGGCAACCAAAATTATTAATTCAAATACTAAAAGATTGTTAAGTCATAAAGTTGATATGCCATGCCTTACAGGTATCTTAGCTCAAAGGTGCATAGTTAATTTTTGCAAAGATTTTTAAAGAACATGGAAGTGTAAATGAAACAACAGCTTTTGCTAAGGGTGTCATGCAACTACTGTTGTTATGGGAGAAACAAAATCAGTATTTTAAAGACTTGTTTCTGACATGGTCTTTTTCTACCAAGCCCAGATAGTCACAGGTAAATTAATTTCCTACATTTTTGTCTTCATAAACAAACCTTCCCTTCCATTTCCTTTTATATCTTTTGATTTTTTATAAGTGCGAGAAAAATGCACTAAATTTTAAATTTTTTCTGTCACTGAATATTATTAACTAGAGTACATAGAGTTTGTTTTATTTTACTAGGTATAACAAATGTATGGTAGAAAAGTGCATTTAGAAATGAATACTGTTCATGATTCAACAGCAAAAGAAATCGTGGAACTCAGATTTAATTTTGAGCATTCCTAATCTACAGTCTTTTCACTATCTCAGAGGCCTTTGCCAATTTAGGAGATTTAAAAATCATATGCATTACAAGACCTAAGTACAAAATATTCCTAAGAAAGAAATTGCAACTCTTATTTATTTTAATAAATTCCAAATTTTTTCTATGTACCTCATCCCTTAACTTTACTTTCACTTAAAAAAATATTAACTTCCACCACCCACTGATCAAGAGAAAGAGTCTGGCTTTTGAAGCTGGAGGCGGTTGTCATCTTATAACTTAGTAGCTTCTGTGATGTATGATTTCTTTCTATGATGAAACTGCACCTTTTAAAAACATTTAAAACATATGCATGATAAATTGGTGAGCTAAAACCTCCCAAACACATATTTTGTTTTCATATCATCCTGTCCCACATTAAGCAATTATGGAAAAGAACACTGACTACACCACAGATATTTCCTAATTAAGTGGATCAACGGAGACACAGCTGCTAATGACTTTTTTTGTTTATTTGTGTGCTATTTATAGTCTGCTATGCTAAATATAGACAGTAAAATCTTAGTGTGAATCTAAATTCAGTTACCTTAGGAAAGTGTTTATTAAAAATTGCTTGGAACTCCATTGTTACAGAACTGTAATTTAACATAGACTACATGTGTGCATTTAGGTGTCAGCTCCTGAGCTTCACTTCTATGTTCCTTCTCTACTGTTTTGTGTTTTTAACAATCACTGTCTAATGTTTTGGTTTTTTTTTTTAAGACTCGCTCTTTCTCACTCTTTTAATTCCAGTATCCCACCTTCTGCTACATAAAGGTGTTTCAATATGGCAGTTGTTGTTCACTTCACCCATTTGGGTAAATATTTCAACATTTTAGTTGATTTTAGTATTGTCTACATTCATCTTTTGACAATATTTGCTAAACCTTCATAGAAAATTTCTTCTGATAACCTCAGACCTCTTCCTGACCCAAATAATAAAGTTAAGGGTGCATTTGAGTTTGAACCATAGTGTACTTTGAAACTGATGTCCCAAGTGTCCCCATTTGTCATCACTGAGTCATCTTAGAGGGTGTATGTTGGATACTTTTGCACAAAATTAAGCTGGAAGACCAGAAATACATTTAATTTGTTCCAACCACAAATGGCCACTCAATACACATGATCAGACTAACACTAGCAAAAAATGAACACTCAAATTTTATACAGTGGTGTCTTTAGCTCCTTAGCCTCATTGCATTTTGTCAATCCACTCTTCTGGGTCTCCCTGCTTGCCAGTGTAAAGCTGAACTATGACACTCAACAAATGTGTGGGTGGAGTTGTCTTTCATTCTAGTACCACCTTCTGGTTTCGAATAAACATTCGTGGTAAATGTCACATAAAGAAAGTGCTGTTCTTTGAATGACATTATAGGAAAACTCTGAAATGCCTGCAGGTGAACAATTTAATTAGTGTAATAAGGAGAGAAAATCACAGTTGGGATTTTGAAAACTTTATCTGATGAGGCATACAGATGAAAGGCAAGTGAATGAGAGATGCAAAGAGGGGCTCCAAGGAAAGCAGTATGGTTCCTCAGAAAGAATGAAAGGACTCCTCCTGAATGAACAGACTATCCTAATTATGACCTGGGACACCTTTGAGGACAATGGAGGATGGACATATCACAGAAGAACAGTAACATACTCTGAGGGTTTGCTTTCTTCAGATATAGATAAAATCATTAGAAAAGTTCCCCACTAATTAATTAGGCTTGAACCAAACATTGTTTTTCATTCTAGCATGTAAAGGACTTACTCACAATTTGTGGCAAAGATTTAATCACAGTTCAGAGTTGTCATCCCAGCCCTGCTAAATTCCCTTGAGTTTATGCAGTTGGTTCCAATGTGTCCATAAACTTCAGCCACGATGGTGGTATCTAAATAAGAAAATTAAACACTCTCAGGGTCCTGATAGGCTAAATGATTATATTTCTAGAGTGGTCACTGCTAATCTTCTTACCTGCATCATCTTTTATCAACCTAAATATTTCCCAAATAGCGTTTGGGAATATGCCCAGACCTACAAGCATTGTCAACTGGCAACCGTCCACTCCTTACCAGAGTAGCATTATACAGCATGATCATGACCAGAATATGCCAATGATCCAGGCTGGGAAAAGGGGCCCTGGAAGCATTTAATTTCCTAATATAGATTAGCTGCTGAATTGAAGAATGGCCTTTATACTTTTTCTGGTTCAGTCTAATGGAGTGTCTCCAGAGGGATAGGGTATACAAATTAACCCTTCCAGTCTTTAAGGACTACCATTTCAACTGGGAGGACAAATCGGTAAGAAAAGAGAATATCTTGGTGAATACATACTAGTGTAACAAAAAGGTGGACATTATTTCACTCATGGTTTACACAAAAGCTAGGCATTTTTTTCCTAGAAAGAAATTCCTGTTTAGAAGTTTTAAAAGCCAAGAGAGCAGCTTTATTCAGAATAATGCTACTTGTTACCAGGGTTATGAACTTAAAATCTGCAACAAAAGCAATGATCCACTCACAGTGGATGAGTTTGACTCAATTTTGACTCACTAAAAATGTTTCCATATTTGAAAGAACTTCAAATGTATTTATAATCAGAAGTATGATGAATGCTGCTTCTCTGTAAGTATTTTTCTATCTTTCATCACCTAGGATATTGTGTTTTCAGACTTGTAGTGATGAATGATATAAAAGAAAATAACTTGATATTTATCAAGGGTAGTGAATTATTAATGCTCATAAAATAGCAAAGATAAAAAAACAAACCCAAACCACATTCTTATCAACATATCCACATGAATGAGCAGATAACTATGAAAGTAAAGTGTCTGGACTGCCATGGCACAAACTCCATTCCTTTAAAATTTTAATACAAAATTAAATGCTACTTTTAAGAATGCAGGCAGTTCAGAAAATTTATATCCCCACAAATCTGTTACAATAAAAAAAATCCAAAAGATTTGTGGATAGATAAATAGGATACACTGATAGATAAGTTCCTGCTCCAAAACCTTTATAGTCCAGCTGAGACTGGACTCAGCAAAAAAAAAACCAAGACAAAAAGATGAGGTATATCATACGCTAATGACAGAGGGAAGGAAGTCTAATAGAAAAAGGTGACCTTCACAGATGAGACTGGATCTAAAATGCTCTGGGGGTCCTAAAATAACACTAAATATGCTTGAAGATGTAAGAGACTAGTGCAAAGAAACAGGACCATGCATACAAGAATGTCAGAAGGGAGTTCATGGAGACTCCAAAGTCCTGGGTTATCTTCTCTTATTTTACTTCTTGGAAACAAAAGAAGGGACTCAGGTTAATGCTGACAGAATCATCTGTTCACAGTCTGCTGAGTGTCCTTCAGTGTTCAGCAATGGGTTGAACAGAGTTCTTAGGAACTCACAGCTCAGTGCCAGAGTGTAGTTTGACTTGTCCTTCCTGGAATCATGGATCCTCCATATCCAGTGGAATTGGATGTCTAGCATGTCAGATCCATGAATGCCATAAAGATTTTAAGGTAAAATAATATATTTATTGAAACTGTAGATGGATGTTAGAACACCTTCACAAAAGGAAAACAGATCCTCAAGGTTATGCTTAACAGCAAGGATCCTCAGTAGCAGGTATAATTCCTCCAGTAGTCTCTGAGCCTGGCTAACAAGGCTCTACAATCCTTTTTTTGAGGTGTTTGGTATATCTACTCTGACCAAAAGAAACAATAGGGTTATGCTGAGTTTAAGCCTTTAGAAGTAGAGGCCAATGAGGCACATAGATTGCATCACTGATGGACTGAATGCAACACTACATGTAATCTTCCTTTGCTGAAATTGTAGCAGAACTGATTGTGTTAAAAGACCTACAACAGATAATAGTACAAATAGACCCTTATTCTAGTGAATTCCTATGTTCGATGACCACTACACATTTTTTATGAGGAATAATTTCATACTGCTGCATTGTAGGAATGTCTAATGCCTTCATCTTCTGTTTAGAATATTCTTTCTGATGCTCAAGGATCAAACACTTAATGAGTCTTTCAATATTATCTATTCACTGTAAGGGTAGAGTAAAAGCTTCATGGAAAAGAGTCTATTTGACCTAACACATATATTTTTATATACTAATATGAATTCCATATTTTGCCTTTTGATGTATATTCCCATATGTGGTCCTTATGGAGCCCTTTCTAATTATTTCACTATGGTGCTAAATCATTCCTAATCAACAGATAGGGATTATGTCTTCAAAAACATGATTTAGACGTTTCAGAATGCATGGAAGAAAAACATTAAAACCAAACAACTATGCTTATTTTCATGCACAATTAATACAAAAATTTCTGCAACAAAAAGATATAATTAACATTTAATAAATGAGAGGGAGGATAATGTAGGTTTTGAAGGAGTTTGGAATTTCAGCTCTCATTTTCACTGCTGCAAACTGGCTATGATCAGATGCCTTGCTAGTGCAGAACTGAAAGTATCTAGTTTTGTATTGTAAGCCCTAAATAACCCAGTCTGGTAGAAGTGATCTGTTCAAACATGATTTGAAAATTACAGTTATAGTAACTTTGGATATTGTATTTTTTCCTTGCTTTGAAAAACATATAATTAAAATTATTATTTAAACACAAACACATTAAAAGATTATAACTCCAAGGGTTCACTTCTGCTCCTATATACATACATATACTCCTATTTCATAATAGTGGTTTGAAACACACTTTCAAGAACTTGCCTATAAAATGTTCTTTCCCTTTACCTAAGAATTGGACTGATTCATCGACCAATTAATTATAATTTAATCCTTCAGCCTATTCCAGTTTTTATGTAATAATAATTATTCTATCTCTGAATAATACAACGTAACACAAGATATATTTCTTACGTCTTCCTTATGATCTTTAGAGATTAAACTTTGCATTCTTGTTATAGATATCAACTCTATTATGGGGTCTAATGTGCTTTGTGAAAATGCTGGGCTGAAGAACAGATGGTATTTTCCATTTTTGTTCTCTGACAGTCCTGTGAGGAGACTAGTGTAAACCTTTGTCATGGTTTAGGAATGGCATTCCCCAGTTTAGTGCCCCCTCTCTGAGACTTGCCCAAACCAGACATCACTCGATTGCTGCTGCCCCACACCTTCCCTTCTCACTCCAGGGACGGAGTTGAGAATTGGAGGCACAAAAAGGTGAAAATCATGGGTCGAGATAAGAAACAATTTACTGGAAACAGCAATGAGATAAGGAAATGAGCAGTAACAGCAGTAACACCAATAACAAAAGTATACAGAAATACAGAAAGATTCATGTGCAAAAATGCTCACTGCAGAGCCCAACACTACTACACTGCAGACATGCAGACGCAGACGTATTTTCCCAACTGGAAAAGGGACAACCTTTCTTCAGGGAAGTGAGAGAGAGTCCCCTTCCCCTGCCCCCTGGCAATGATGTAAGATGGCACTGAAAGACATTAGGGTCTTGGCTACTTGGTCCACTAGGACAGCCTTCCTGCAAGCAATTTACCAGAAACTCTTCAGCACACTGTATGTCCTTAATGCTTTTGTGCTTTTGTGCTTAATGGAATTTGTGTTGCTTCAACTATTTAATTATAAAGCAGAATGTATGTGAGTGAAAATAGTTTTCTTTCTTTTCTTTTTTCTTTTCTTTTCTTTTCTTTTCTTTTCTTTTCTTTTCTCTTTTCTTTTCTTTTCTCTTTTCTTTTCTTTTCTTTTCTCTTTTCTTTTCTCTTTTCTTTTCTTTTCTTTTCTTTTCTTTTCTTTTCTCTTTTCTTTTCTTTTCTCTTTTCTTTTCTCTTTTCTTTTCTTTTCTCTTTTCTTTTCTTTTTTTTTCTCTTTTCTTTTCTTTTCAAAGTTCAGCTGTTTTAACATGCAATATTCTTAGAAAATGCCTTGATTGCATTCAGTCGTTTGTGGGTGATTGCTTCACCCACAAAGAGGGACTTCAGTCACATTTTGGAAGCACTGATAACATTAGATAGCAACTTGGCTGTTGTGCTTTTCACTAACTGTGGAGTCTGAGAAGGAATGTTTGGTTAAGGTATTTTTAGAGATTCCATATCTAATAAAAGATAATTGCTATGATTTCCTCCTGGGATGATGGTTAGTCAGCAAGTCTGAGGCTGAGCAAAGGGATTCTTACACACGGTGTATAGAAAGCAACACATTTGGTGATTTGAACATCCAAGAAGCAGAAGTGTGTCCAAATGTATCTTCCCAAGGAGGATGTGCCCTTACAGAGATGATTCTTCAGAGAACAACTTTGCAATAATTTCATTCTCTCTGCCAACATCACCTAAATCATCCTGAAGTTACCTTCATCCATATGTTCTTTATGCAAGTGTTGATCCCAATGAAGCATTAGAACATCTGGCAGTCTGTTCTCTTTACATTGAACCTGTATGTGCTGAACAGGCAAATAATTTTGGATATTGCTGATGTTTCAGTTCACAATGACTTTTCTACAATTATAATTTCTACAAATATAATTTCAAATAAATGTTGAACAAAGAAGAAGAGAGGATTATTTGGTTGATCAACCTTTGATGGTATAAATAGAATCCTGTGAAACTGAGTTCTGTTTGATCTGAATGACCAAGGCCACGTCCTGTGAGTGTGCTAGTCTTTCCCATACATTCACAGACTGTCTGACTGAAGGCTACAAAGCTTATATGATAAAAGTCATATAAGTCTAGCACTGGGAATATGAGTATGACTATGAGAAATGTTACAGATTTGACAGTCTCCTTAGTGTCCGTCACTTGAATAAATACTGAATGAGTGCTTCATGCCTCCATGCCAGTAAGGTCTGGAAAATGTCCAATCTGTTTCCAGCTCTAGACTTTGAACAGATTGTTTTTAGTCTCTTGTCTTAGTCTCTCAGACTCTGTATTTAAATTGCCTCAACTCCTGAAACTATCATTCTTGACTGGATGACTCTCTGTTTCATATGAGGCAAAAACTGTATCTCTGGGAACAACCTGAATTCTGTTTAGACCCTTAAGGCCATGAAATTTGCTTCATAGTGCACAACTTTGATACGAATTTTTAGAATTTTTGAGGAAAATTGTTTTAGGATTATAGTGATTTTTAATGGTCAAGTATAGAATGGACACTCTTACAAGCTATGATCATCTTGTCTCTTGTGAGTAATTAGGTCCAATCTTCCTGTCAAGGTGAAAAGGCACTGCTGATTCCTTATTTTCCATTATCTTTCTGATTGCCTGTCATGTTTGAGGCATGAGAGAGTGCAGCAAACTGAGAGCAGATAAGCATTTGGTAAATTTTTGTATGAACCACTGATCAGCTTCACATCTTAGTCAGATAAACTTCACTTAGTTTAGCTGCTGTCTCTGGAAACTTGGCTTATAAACAGTAGATTAAATGTCCCTGCATCACAATTCCCAGTTCTTGTGGTAGTGGAGTTAGATCTAGATGAAACAAAATCCTGGGGTTTACGAAGGGGTGAACTCTTGGGCATCAGCTGTTCTAATATTCACAGCCTTAGAAAATCACACTAAAAAACCAAAGCCGTTTGTTGAACACATGTAGCGTACTCCACTTATCTCCAATTCAGTTTCTTAATAGTGGTTCTTGAGATATTTGGGGGAAACTCCTTTTCATTCCTGCCACTAATAGACTTGTCAGTGAGTGTCAAATGTCTCTCTGTTAAAGTTTTAATCAGGACACAGCATGCTGGAGGACCTGGAGATGACACATTGTGGTTACTGGGGTGCTCTCATCAGACCTCTGAGGCTCCAAATGCAAGGCCACGAATTTCTGGCTTTGAGAAGTGTGTTAGCATATTACCCCTTAACTTGAAACTTTTCTATATGGTTATGTCCAGTATTATTACTCATTCCTGAACACAGAAGAGTTACATATGTTATTAGAAGAAAAGTATTTCTGAGGGAAGAAAACTAGTTTTCATTTTCAAGTATCAGGAATGCTACACTATACCTGTAACAATACTGATAGTGAAGGAAAGCGTGTCTACAAGAGCCAGAGGTCGCAGCGTGACCTAAGTTCCTCAACGTCCAACCTACTGCCTTTTTTATGTCTGAAATATAAATCCTTTATTTCACTCAGGACTACATAACTGAGCAGAATAATATTGAAGTAATTCTAAAAATCCTGCAAATCAATTACCAGTTGCACCTCCAAAATAAACAGGCATCTTTTAACTATGCAGCAGACAACTCCATAACAAATGAGACTGTCCAGAAACTGCCTGCAAAGCTGTTGAAGTTATATTCAGTACAGGGGTCCAGCATGAAAAAACAAATGTCCATGTTAATGATTTCTTTCAGCTCCAGTAAGTGGAACGATTGGAGTTCTGAATGATTGATGATTATTCTATTAGTCCTAAAAGCCATCTAGAAATTACCCGTTTAGTTTAAAACGAGTACTTAGTTTTCTCTTGCTCCAAAGTCACAGAGTATTTGATACACAATTGCTTTTGTAGTGCAGCAATTTTGCAACACTAACAATTTGATCTGGAAAATTTGTTAAATTCCAATTATCCATGACAGTAAATAAATTTTAGTTTCTTGATCCATACCAATAACTAAAGTTTTCATTTACTGAAGTTTTCACTTAAAAATTTCCCATGCAGTTTTATAGCAAAATGAAGGTAAATAATGCAATTGGTATTCCAATGATATTTCAAATTTTTCTAGAATCCTTGAAATTATTAGATCCAATTTATTAACATAATTTCTTTGAGAACTTTACAAAACCTTAAAAAGATGAAATTTTTTAAAGTATATTTAATATTATAAAGAACAGGACATTTTTTTCTTCCCCAAATCTTAATTGAGGGATATTTTGGTCATTTTATAAAAGGCAATTAGGCAGGAAGCAAGATGACATGAAAAGAACAATTGCAGGCTATATAGTAGCTTTTAAAAATCAAATTAATGAATAAGTGTCAGAATTTTTACTTTGTAGCTTGATTTTAGTCTTACAAGAGCTGCCTTACAAGAGCTATCTGAGCTCGAAAATCAAATTAGATCACTGTTGTAGTTGCCATAATAATGTTATCTATGGTCTTCACAGACACGCATTTTTCTTGGATGTATTCTTCAAAAACTGATTGACAACTAAGGAATAAGATCAAAATAGAACAAAATAACTCTGAATTACACTCTATATTAACAAGTAGTCATTCAACTTTCATACTAATAAGCTGGATACAGAACCATATATGTTGATGTGCATATGCATGCTCACACATAATTATGTATACATACACACAGACTTCTGAAATTATTTCTGTGTTAGCTGTTTTTATTCTGAAGTTTTACAGTAGATTTGAGTGTTACTGAAAGAGCACTGAGATCCCATGTTCTTCTGTTGCTTTGCAGCTCTTCCCATCCTACTCTCACAAATGTGAGCATCAGAAGTTAATTCACCAATTCTGTGTTAATCTATACAGGGGACTGAACAAATAAGACTCTTCTTTAGTTAGCAGGAAGTTGTCTGGCAATGTGGGATGTTATACAGTTTTCACCTAAATGAAAATATAACACGTATGAGAACTTGATCTGGATTTGAGACATTCCTTGCAGAATTCTGGATACATAAACCAGTGAATATACTATGCTCGTTAGTATACGTGCAATTCTTAGGTGACAGTCTAAATATCAATAAGTTTAAGCAAACAAGTTACAATCCCTGCTAAAAACATTCTTTATTTTACCTTTTTCTCAGTGTTTAGTGTATGAAGACAACTGAATGGAGGTTGTGCTTGCCAAATGGAAGAGAGGTTTCCAGTATTTTGCCTCACACCCCCGAGTATTTATGGCTGTGTAGCCACAACATGCCTTTCTTATCATTTACCCACAGGCTGTGCAAAACCCTACCAGGTTCTTTTTGGTATTTAACCCATTAATGAAACATAGAAATTATGTAACATTTTGAGGTTTTGCTACACAATGCCTGGCATTCTTCAAACAAGTGGCTGTACATCCAAAAAAAAAGGGGCCATTGTAGTCTTAAGAGGTAAGAGGGGTAGGTGAGGTTGCAGAAGAGGTGATGCAGCAATTCTGGGCTAGAGCAAAAGCAGTACAACATATGGAGAACAATCACAAAGAATGAGACTTGATACCAATCCCTCCTGGTGTGGATTACAACTAAAACGTAAAGCTGTGTGCCAAAATTGACAGGTCCTGCAATCCACCCACAAGGGAAAATAATTTGGGGATATTTTGATCATTTTGTAAGAGGCAATGAGGCAGGAAGTAAGATGACATGAAAAGAACAATTGCAAGCAAGAAAGCTGGCTAACCAACATAGTGCTACCAGCTGCATTTGACCATTCCAGAAGAAGAAAGACAAAGCAGAAGAAACAATAAGAATGGTGGGACATGTTTTACAGGAAAGAGCTTTTTCATCTCTGAAAAACTGAGGTTTATATCATGGTTAAAGGAGGATTGCCACATGAGCTGTCAGGTTAATACAGTACCCATGGTAAACAAATAGAGGAATGAGTCCTTCCAAATTTGTCTATAAGAATGCTGTCCTCCTAGCAATTTTCAAACAGCACAAAGTTAAGTTTTCTTTTGTTTCTGAAGCAGAATTGAGGCCCATCATTCGTTTTTGTGCTCCATGAATCTTACACCAACCATCCTGAATATGAAGAACTGCTCTTGAAGTGATTACTCCATTTAATGTATGGACACAGTTCATTAACTGCCTACTGTACTATAAATGAGCTCGTATCACTTCTAATACTTTGGCTGTTTGCTGACAGGGGGAAAGAACATAATTTCATATTTTATCCTTTCATGTACACTCTGAAAGAGCAGTTACTTTGTTCTGTCAGCCACAAGCAAAACATTCTGCTGCTATCCTCCCCTGGATGAACTCCCCTCTTCCTCCTTGCTGGATTATAAAATGCACACTGGAAAATCCTATCTATTGCTGTAACAGTTCGATATGAAACAATACAGAGAAAAGTAGAAAAGTTACAACAGAAACCTTGAAGCTTAACTGAAAAAAAACCCTTCAGTGCATCACGAGACTCACAACAATATCCAGAGGGGATGTAGTCTGCCATGTGTTTCACCTGTGTGGAGTTTATTACAGAGTTGGAGATTACATTTGTTGTCTTGGAACAGAACAAGTATTGATTTATCCAGGATGAAATGCATTTTAGCTCTCTCCAATTTATTCTAAAAAGTAATCTGAGCCCCTCAGTCAATCTGAAGAGATGTAGGTAATTCCAGAGGGCAATTCATTTTCTCCTAAAGGCTCTAAAATAAGCAGGATATTGTTCTGTACAGCGGGAGTCTAAATGCTAAATACCCCTAACATTCAAAAGATCTTGCAGAACCGTCCCTGATACTTAACAGCTTAATCCTTTTTTTTTTTTTACAAAAATAGAAGAAAAAAAAAGAAAATACAAATAAGAAAATAAATAATAATTACCAGGACAAATACCTATAGAGTTGTTATTAAATGCTTATAGATTCAGTGCTAGACTAACTGTAGATAAACCACACAGTAATGTTGTGCTCTGCAATGCACATTTCACTTTACCTGAAATAGATAATTGAAGAATAGAGTGCCTGTTTTATCCAGATACTTCATTTGCTACTGTGATGCTTTTAATCTTGGTAAATTATGCTCCATCCCAATTAACAGCGAGACTCCACGTCCTCCCAGGTATTTTGCTGTGAAGCTCAACCCAGTATACCTGCTCCTCTATTCTACTCTAATAATTGCGTAGCAAGCTGATAGCTTCCAAACAGGAGGCTGTTATCCCACTCTTCCTCCAGTCCTGTAAGAAAAAAAACATTTCTCTTGGCCAGAGTCTCCATTAACATGCTTTCCTTGTCACTTTTGCTTCTGGTTTTTATATTACCTCAAATGGAAAGCTTTGGTGGTGTGGTAGGTAACTAACCCAAAATGGTTATTGAAAACATTCACAATGTTGTGTGGATCCCTGTGGTCTTGATTCAGAAGTGCCAGAAGGTGCTTCTTCCCTGTAACAATCCTAGGTGGCATGCACTTAGAGCTCTGTAACTCAGTCTTCAGATAAAAAAAATCTCAAGGTGAAGTAATCTCAAATGCTTGTTTTCATTTGCTCTTATAAGGAAAAGGAAATTTTCTCATAGGAAGAGCAAATTCATCACAAACCACCCAAATGCATATGCACTTGAAAATCTGTGCACCCCTTGAGAGCTGTGGTGTGTTTCAGGTGAATTAGCTTCTCTTTCTTCTCTGTCTAACACTTACACATCTCCTCTTTTCCTGGCCATCTTTCTCTCTTTTTCCTACATTTCTATCTTAAACTGGCTGTACTCTCCTACCCAAAACTGGGCTCATGTGTGAGAAATCGAATCAATTAACCCTGAGCCCTCTTTGTGCTGAAGGCGAGAGTTACATACAATAACAGATGTTATTATATCTGGTTTTTTTTTCTCTGGAACTTTCAAGCCCTACCAGAATATGTACTAAGCTTATTAGGAGCACTTACCAAAGTCTTGCATAAACTTGTGTATTCTACGGGTTCCCTGTCTGGAATGAGGAAGATCTCCTCATGGCCTGTGGGACTGCCTCATGTGCTCTTGCATTTTGCAAATTACAGTTGAATCTATCCACTTAGAACACATCTTAAGTATTTAACATGGAATATTATGAAAAAATATTTTCAAGTCATCTGAAAGGACTTTTTCAAGTAGCCTTCAGAAAATTAAAAGCATAATCATTCATACCATTTATCCTCAGGTATTTTTTACCACAAATGCAGTATAAAATTTAATCAAAAGTTTCTTAAGAGTGTACCTATCACTGGGAGAAAAAATGATTTGTAGTGTACATAAAAGAAGAGAACACGTTTTTAACATCCCTCTTAACAATAACATAAACTGAAACTTATCTACTTATTTTTATTTGATGTTATGTTCAATGGAGGAGTGGACTGAGGAAGATATTCTTGGGTGCAAGACCTAGTTCCACATTTCCCAGTGTTCTAATGGGGGATGACACTAACCCTGACCTCTGGGCATATGTGTTCTCAAGGGCAGTTACAACAGGGCTGCAGCTTCCACAAAAGGCACCAGGCACAGGATTTGTCACAGAGCAGAGAGAGGCACCACTGACTGCACACAGGGCAAACTGGAGCTCCTCCTCCACAGACAAGATTGCTATGGGCCCAGTGCCAGACATGTTTCAGACAGTAAATAATATGTAAAATTGGTGAATACACTTGACTTTCTCCATTCCACCAGTTAGGCAGCCGATAAAAGAAATATTGTTATTATTCTATTTAATTAGCAGTGGAATTCTGGTTCCAGAAATTCTGCTGGGTAAAGGAAAGTCAGGAAAACTGAAGGGTTACTGAACAGCCTTATAAGAAACAGGCTTTCTAGTTGTCACAAAAGAGGACTTATTAGAGACATATTTCAAATCCTTCCTGTAGAGTATTTGATTGTATGGCAGTTTTCCTTTCTTTACTTCACTCCTTTTCACACTTTTTTCTGTCATATCTTTAATATATTTTTTCCATTATTTTTGCAACTGGACATCACAAGTCAGTAGGTGAGCTTCTAAAAATATTTCAGAACCATCCAAGTTCAGATTAAATTGACCATCTCAAGTAGACAAAGCTTTATAAACCATTTTGCTCACTTGAATCAAAAATGCATGGCTGAAAACAAGAGCATTTATATTTAAAACTCAGAACTTTAGTTCTAAAAACTAAAGCTGGAATTTCTGTACATTGTGTTAAAATTTTTCTAAATATAACCATAACACCTCAATGGAGTATGACTCTTTTCCATATTTTTTTTTAGTAGCGTCATGCTACCTTGTTACATGAGCCAGTGTTCTATACATGCATATAAAGTGGCCTGTGCTCATGATAGGTTTGGAAACTTTTTTCATAAGAAATGGTTGTTTATTCAAACTTTCTCATTTCTCTGTATCTCATCTGATTATTTCTCATAAGTATATTCTGTCTCTTGTTGAAGACCACATGTGAAAAATGTCATACTCAATACTTTTGTTTCTCAAAACTGATACACAGAAGGGTTTGGGCTTTCAAAATCAAATGTGAAAGCGAATTATAGCTGTAACCATGCAATTGCTACCACAGCATTATAAAACAGTATAAAAGTCAAACTTTCAGCACTTGAAAAGAAATCTTTATTTTAAAAATCCTTCCATGTGTTAATCAGATGTTCACACTACTTTATTTTATTTTGATGTTAAATCTACCCAGAGACGGATATTGTTATATTCAACCACCATCAAGTGGTATTAACTTTCTGGAGAAAACTGAACGGATACAAACGTGTATTTATCATGTATGTGCTAAATGGAGCTTTGCTTTGTTAAACTGCCTTGGAACAATTATACTGCTGAGCGGGAGCCACATAAAGAAAGACATACATGTGCAAAAATAATGAGAACAAAACTAAAACTAGTTCAGGGACCTTCAGAGTTTTTTCCAAATCTTGCAGTATGACATCTACTGGAAATTTTCTCAGGCAAATAGCTAAGGAAGATTAAATCACTGATTAAGAACTTATTTATAAGGGAGGAGGGGAAAAGGAAAGTAATAGACATCAAAATAAAATAAAGAACAGTAAAATAATTCTGTTTGTCCTAAGACACTTCGAATTTTATCTTATTCCATATATATCTTTCTGGAAGTCCACCTCTCTGCATTTAAGAACATTTAATCAAAGTGAAAATCAGCCACAATGCACACAAATAAACAGCAAAATTATACAATCATTGTGATTCCCATGTAGCACAGATTGTTTAAGATCTTTGGTTAGTCATTCATTTATCAGAAACTGGATTATAGCACATTTTTTCTGATAATCCTGACGCTGCTTCAAACATGAAGTATTTTCATGAGAAGAATTTCACACTAGAATTCTCTGTTGAAACTGCCCACCAGTTTAAGTTTTTCCTTTTAATAGCTCCCATCTTGTTGGTGCTTTAATTTAAAATTAACTTTTCAAGAGGCATTTGATCAAGGCCTACAGATAGAGATTTTGTACACTTTCAAAAAACATAAAGCAGCAAAATTTTATTCAGACCAATAGAATAGTCTTCAAGCAGAATAAGATATTCATAGGCATGGGCAAAACAAGAAACACTTGTATCATTACCTCATCATCCTTTCCTGACCACTTTTGAGCAATATATGGGATAGGATCCTCTCAGTGTCCTTCTGCTGGGCTCAGTTTCTCCACAACATGGAGCTTCCCTCATCTTGGCTTTCTCTCCAACTTCTCTGAAGCTGGTGGAGTCCCTTTGATATATAATTAGAAGTGCTTTTCTTCTTCTTTCTGACTCCAAAGTCCTTTTATGTGTGACTAACTTGGTCAATATGTTTTTTAAGTGCTTTACTTTCCCACTGAGAAAAATGTAATTGGGACAAAACCTACTCTTCTGGAGACAAGCTACAGAAAAAAATTAGCTTCTTTAGGTACTCCTGTATTTGATATGGGCCCAGTGTACACACATCTACTAATATAATTCCATTATAAATATACAGACATGGAGAACACTCTTCATCTATTTTCATAACACAAGGAGTTTGGGGAGAAAACACAGCAGCCTCTGTAGTAGCCTTTAAAGACACCTTAGTCTCAACTGCTGTTCAAAAGCTGTGGGTTTTGCAGTCTGAAGCATCACGTACTACAAATTTGAAGCCACTGTTGCAGTCTTTGTCTATTGATTTAATCAGGAAAAGGATAACATTGTTCCATGCTCTCCCTGATCCAATATGACATGCTTAAAATAGTACTCCATGTAGTAGTTTCTCTGAATTTTCCTCACAGTTGTCAGGACTCATGCCATACAGGAGAACTTGGTAAAAGAGTGGAAGATAAACTGAGAAGAGCATTGCTTCCTAAGGAAATGGGTATCATGAATTAAGGACTAGAGTTGGTTTAGCTAAGAACAAAATAAACTGATTTCAAAATCATGGGGCAGGGTTTTTTCAACCACTAGGAGTCAAATACCTGTTTTTGGGGAAAGTGACGTGTGCTCTTTTGGATCTGAAAAGTTTTAGAAGTTTTGTAGGCAAGTTCATGGGGCAGATTTAGCTTAACTGACTTGCTGGGAATTTCCCCTTTCTAAAGTCTGGCTGGACTACCACCATGCTCCAGCTATATCCAGCTGTCAGAATAGCTCTTCGTGGCTGTTGGGGGAATATCAGTGTGAAATTAACTGTGAAATGAAAAAGACCTATAACTGAACCTTTTCTGGCAGTTTGTCTAGTCCAAAGCAAGAAACAGTGATTAAAAAGATTGCTATGAACAGTAAGAATACCACACCCCAAACTATTTGCTTGCACTTTGAACCAGAGCATTACAGAGCAAATGCATGACTTAGGTTGTAGCTTCATGTTGTCTCTAGGAAATCTTTCATAAGGTTACTGGATACAGCTGTCACCCTTTGAGACAAAGTGATCGTCTGAGTTTAGGAGAAGCTCTGCAGCTATTGCACTCAGCTTGGGTTCAGACTTTTAGAACAGTTCAGGCATCTAATTCCCACATCAGTTTTTCTGGACAGTAATATAAGCAGAAAGTGAGAAACAGCTTCTGGGGCTAATGCCCAGATTTGCATGGTAATACAGCTAAAAATGCAAAGAAACATGGGTTCCAAACCCCAGTACATCAGGGACAAACAAGGAGAGAAGCCCTGTGCTGTGCTTAAGTTAGTGTTTTTCTCTTATGAAGTATGAACTACAAACTCATGTTCTGAATGCAAGTATATTTATTGTAAGTAATAACACCAACACCATAAGTAATAACAGCAACATCTTGAGTGAATCTTGACCATTATAAATTCATTTTTCTTGAGTAAAGTTAAGTGAGTGAGTAAGTTATCAGCTCTCACTCTCTCTGGCAAGGAAAATCCACTTGCAGAAAATGTGTTTAATTATAAATCAAAATTTATGTATTAAACTCTTTAATTTCTTTTCTTAATAATTTCAGTTGGTTTAACATGCAATATTCCTTCTTAGAAAAGCTTGCTTCACAAATAGAAATGTGGACCAAGCAGGCTTATTTCTCAGATCTTCACAGTTGTAGTGACTTTATTAACAGTATGATTTCTAATTGTGACTGTGGTCTTAACAGAGAGGAGAAATTTCAGTCCCCCGGACTCAATATGATTAGGAATACTACTGGGAATGGAAAACCCAGAAAAATTTACCTCATGACTATCCCCATCCTCAAGACACACAATGATATCAGTTTCTAAATCTAAATCTCTTTGTAAATTTCCGTTCTGCCTTTAGGGATTGTTGCTGTAGGTATTCTTTTTTCTTTGCAGAATTTCTGATCTTTATCAGCATTCAACATTTCTGAGTAAAAGGCATTTCTCCTGAATGGCCTGTGTACCTTCACAGCTGTTTGCAGCCTTACAAGTAGAAATACTGAATGCTCTTTCTTTTCTCTCCATTATGCTTTAAATGATGCAAGAAGGAAGAGAGCTCATTGCCAGTAAAGATGCAATTGAACATACAAATTACCTTGTCCCACATATCAATTAAACCCATGTGAGCTTTTTATTGAAAAAACCCCAAAGATCTTAATTTAAATCCAACTAATTCAGTTTTCACTTATGAGCTAGCAATAATGTTCTTGAAAGCTCAGCTCAGAATGAAATATTATTTATTTATAGTAGATCTGAGAGAATGAAGAAGCAGAGGGACAACAGGGAGGGGAAATACCATTCACTGGACTGAGCCAGGGTGGCAAAGAGAGTAGGGTAAGAACTTCAGCAGGGGAAATGGCAGCTAAATGATGCTAGATGTGCAACTTAACTTGCAAACACACTCTCTAACATCTTTTTATTATTGTGTTCAGTTTTCCAAATAAAACAGGATTGTGCAGTTAGAAACTTCTTATCTGATCAGATAAATCTACTGACAAAGTAACCATAAACTGAGAAAATTGACAGCTGCTATTGTGGTTGCTGGAACTTGGGAGCTATTTCCTCTTGTGAGGTAATGTATTTTCATGGCATATAAACTAAAATTACACACACAAAAAAGAAATCGAGTTGAAGTTAACTATTGCAATAGATGTTCATAGTTCTGAGGAAAGGTGATAGCACAATTTTGCTTTAAATACTTATTTGTATTTTTTTCATCAACAAAATCACTATGGATTTATCTGTAAGAATTAGGGATAATTACTAGGACTGCACGATCATTTAAATCCATCCTTAACAGTAGTGGATTTTGTCATAGTGACTGCACTGGAGGACCTCATTCTTCTAATGTAATCCTACCATGTACTTAAAAGGAACCACTGACATAACCTCTTCTAAAACTTCTTTGCATCTTCACAGTCTCGGACTTCTCTTGGTATTCTTCTTTTCTTTTTTTGATTTCTGTATTTTTACTTTTTTTTCTTTTTGTTTTAATCATTTGGAATTCTGCCCCTCCTTCAGCCTACAAAATCTAAGGATATTCTTCCCTAAATCTAGTAACAGATGAAGACAGCTGCAGATAAAGTAACTTACTGAAATATCAGCTGCAGCCAGCAGTTCCAGCTTGTTGGAACGCCACCATCTATATGCTTGAGAGACTTTCTGGAACCATACAGCACTACGGATGACTGCTAGGGGAGTCATAACATAAGACATGCAGATGTTCCTGCTTACTCCACCCAGTCCCAGTTTAATACACTGAACTGTCTTAGCTTCTTAAGGAAGCAAGAAATGATGAGCATTAAAATGCCATGGACCACTAGTTCATGACACGTACTTCTCCCTTGGACCAAAAATCCTGATACCATGAGAGCAAAAGAAAAACTGCGGTCTTACTTCTATGCAACATCTCAAAAAAAGAATACACCTGGGACTTTCTGTCCCTCAGAAAACTGTTTACAGCAGAGCAGAGTTTAAAAAAAAGTGAAGTGAATCACTAGTAAAGTCTTCACTAAATTTGTAAGAGGCCTGAAAGGCTGAAGGAAAATTTTACTGATTGTAGAAGCCCTCTTTCTTTTTCTTTTTTTTTTTAATGTCTCCTAGCACATTTGAACTGTATCATATTGAAGGGTAAAACATATAAGGTAGATGTGTAAGGATGTTAGGTTTTAAGTATTAAAATAAGAGTGCTGAAACCCTCTCTCCATCACTGTGAATGCTTATGTTCTCAGAGCCGCAGCCTGGGAAGAATAGATAGGAGACAAACAAGAAAAATATGGAAAAAATTATCTCCTCTGTGCTTTTTATACAGGACATAGGGTTTGAAGGCACAACAGAGAAAATTCCGTGTTATGAGGGAGGTCTGGAAAGCCTGTGTCTGTGTGAAGTTTTCCTTTTTGTAGTGCCCCAAATTAGATGACGAACAAAGCTCTTGGGCCAGCTGTTCCCAGCTTCAGCAAAAGCCGGTGGAATGTAAAGCTGTTCAGTTCCACCAGTTTCCTCAATCTGCAAATGCAAATTGGTTTCCAGGAGGGAAGAAAATTATTTATTTCAACATCGTATCAGTAAGAGTCCCAAAACCTTTCTGTCTTATCTTTGCTAAATATCTTGGGAAGACTCATGCTATGAGAAACTCAGTAGTACACAAGTAAAACCCAAAGGAGGCAACGAAAAGAGTTTTCATTTCAGCACAAGACTGATCCACTTACCTCCCTTTATTAAAATGCATCTATTTAGCTTTCAGCCATTCCCTACTTCAGATGATAATGAGTACTAGGAGCTAGGAAAAATAAAATCACAAGCATCTGAAATACCAGAAATAGAGCTCCAAGAGTCAAAACTTCATCTTGAACCTATCTAATCAAGTTGATACATCACCTACCTTAATTTCATGAGCACCACACCGTGACCTTAAAGTCAAGCTCAGAGTGACAGACACCACCATGGCATCCTAAAAGTACTCAGTAGCTGGAGCGTGTTCTCTCCAGTGTCTCTGCCACAGTCACCTGAAAGCTGCTCAGGAGATGCTCTCAAGACCTCTGCAGTTTTTTCTGTCTTTCTAAAAGAGACCACCGGGATTTATTCTCCCTCTCCCTTTTTCACACAGTAGAAGAGTGGTAATTAGGAAGCTGAAGTGCAATATCCTCCTGTCATGCAGGCAGGCAAACCCCCATTTCCCAGGAAGCTCTTTAACCACAAGACTATAAACATCAGGCTATAAACAATGCACCAGGGTGGGGTGGGAGGGGAGAAGTTCCCACTTTGAAGATAAGTCATTGTGAAGGCATCAGCTCTGTGTTCATCATGCCAGAGAGAGAGCATGACAGTGAGCAGGCCTGGTGCCTACCATCAGAGAGAGGGTGGCAGGGTCTCACACTTTGCAGAAAAAACTGTGTATACCAGGTTAGAGCTTCATGTTGCAAGAAGAGAAAGAAATCCCAGATGTCTTTCAGCAGAGTTTGATCCTTTTGTAAAGCAGTTATTAATACTTGCACTTTGCAGAGGGATCCTCCAGAAGGATATCTATCCATCAGATATCAAGTGCCTACAAGTACTTCTTTACATCCCGGAGGCACACAAAATGGCAAGGTCCCAGACAAATATAGCTAGCCTTAGATGGCTGTGTTATTTACTTCTGGCACACTGGATCCCTCACCTTTGTGCCAGGCCTACCTCTTATATTAAATGTAGCCCAATGTGTGCTGTGAAAATTAGGTCAAATGTCCATAAGCAGACCTGTTATAAACGGCTGAATATATTTATGGCTGGAAATTTAGCTGTCTCACTGTCCTCCATATTGCAATATTACTGAAATTCACCCAGACACTTTTTAACCATCCTATAATTGGAGGATTATCCAAAGAATTTGGGAATCTTAGCAACCAAGATGTCTGCTACTGCAAAACTAAAAGTTTAAAATTGTCTGTGTTCTTCTGTAAAAAGAAATTTTGCCTGAGTCTGCTCCCACCAAACAATGGATGTCATGCCATTCACTTCAAAGTCTGATCTGGGCTTAGATGTTTAGTAGGAACTGGATCAATTGTTTTACTTCCCAACAGACCAAGGAAGACAGAAGTGCCTGATAGACAGACTTGGTTAAAACAGACTGGACTAAATCAAAATGTTTACATTGACAGGGTCATTGACAGACCCACAGGATCACCTGTGCAACCTCACTAAATTTGGAGAAGGAAAAGACATGAAAATGTGAATAGACATAAAAGCTATCCTGTTTTGATTACCTTTCTTGATAAATCAAAAAGTTAAAACTAAAAAAAAAAAACCAAAAAACCAAAAAAGAAACAAAACTAGAAAGCCTGAACTAACAGTTTAGTTGCACACAATTGCCAAATGAGATCAATAGCAAACTTCCAGGATGGTTGGCAATAATTAGAACAAATGCTAAACCTATTCTAGATTGCTGACACACACATGTCCTGACACAACACAGGCAGTAAGTGAATAGTTCAGAAGAGTATGTTGTGGAGATTGACCCTAGCACAAGTGCAGGGATGTACATGGATATAGTACTGCTGACAGTCTTTGCAGCATGAGTGCCAGCACACTTGTCTGGCTAGTGTTCCCTCGTGACCTATGGTTACCAGATGTGCAAGAGTTGTCTCATGATAACCTTGTATCTCTGCTTTTCAAACAGTAAAGATAAGTTTTTTTTGAAGAGGTAGCTGACAGTATAGGAAACAGACAGGTTTCTCTTTCAGGATCAGCTAACCACATGCAGATGTGCCTGCCAAGTGCCTTATCCTTTTCATAAAAATGATATCTTATTCATTCATAGCACAGGAATCTCTTCATGTTTTTCCTCCTCTGCCATCTACAATGGTATTTATCCCTCTCTAACCCTTTCAGTCAGCACCCTAAACCACTTCCATTGCAGACCGGGGATGAAGCAAAAATAATTCCCAGGCAAAGCCACTTTTTTCATGGAGGGACAAATGTCCCTTAACTCTCTTTCCAACCAGTATGTAAATGGCTCACAAGTACTGCCTTAACATTCAGTGAAGCCAACTGTTGGACAGGCCTGAATCTAAGGGCATGTTTCACTGACTTCTCTCCTTTGGTAACAGTGTACCAAAATCTAAAAGTCTTGAGTTTCTTTTCTTGCCTTAACACCTTTGGACACAAAGCACAAAGGTGGCCTCAGTCACTAATAGGAACCAGATGACCTTCCCCTTTCACAGGTCTCTTATCGGGTTACACATTTCCAGTAAAGTCTCCATAAAAGTGGCTGAAAAGACTATTCATGAAAACTATCTAATATGTAATGCCTAGTCCATAGATGCAAGTACTGCACCACCACAACACTTTGCAGGCTCTGATCTAACAAAATTCACATCATTTGCAAGATCTGCTCACGGCCTCAAACTTTCCTTGGTAGGTAGATACTTCTTTTCTTGTGGTTTGGAATCAAAGACATCTGGCTATGGTCATTCTTTTCATCTTCTCATCTGGATAGTTTTTACAGTTCAGGACAATATGGTACTTACTATTCTATGTTTCTGTATTGAATGAATACACAAGTGCCTGAGGATCTCTCTCCTGCAATTTTTTTTCCCCATTCCATGAACATCACTTGTACCTGCATATCCAGTAATGACTCTGTTTTTCCATAGCCAGAATACAAAGACATTACAAACACATAACTGAAAACATTGGAAAAAGCTTTCTGGGAAAAGATGTAATTTATGTAAATGAAACTTAAGTATTTTTCCCTTTCTCTACTGATTAGTGTTTTTCTCTTGAAGCCTTCTGGCTTTGGGGCTTCCATTTTGGTGTCAACATTCTGGGCTCTGAAAGAGCTGAATGGTTTCAGAGCCTCAGTCAGGAAAAAACAAACCCAAATGTCAGCCTTACACTTATTAAAACAATAAAAGCAATGATAATGCAGAAATAAAGTGTTTACAGATTGTTTGCCATATTACATTACTAGCCTTAAACATAAGCCTTTAATGAAGGAATGCCACATTAATAGGGCACCAGGAACCACTGAAGGATAAAAATGGTGCAAGAACTCCTGACATGGTCAATCCTTCCTTTAGAAAAGCAGACAGTTTTCCCCAGTAGCTTAAATCTTGCAACCCTTCCCTCCACAACCCATCATAGGTCCCATAATAAGTATGTACAGCTTGCCACATAGCCACAGAAGCGGAGAGGCTGTGAAAGCTGAAGGGGAGATTCAGTCTGTTGGGTGGGTTAAGTAGATGTCATGAAAACCAAGCACAAAGGCTGTGGTTTTACATGCCATAATTGATTTCTTCTATGAACAGCAAATTAGGGAACACTCAAAAGGAGAAGCAATTCTCAAGTTCCTCCTGAGACACATGTGAATTGTTCTAATACATAATTATTAATTTTGCCCTGGAAGCTTTATTAATGGAAATTTATTAGGAACCACCAAAAGTTATAGAGACATTTTGCAACAGAGACTTTGAATAAACATCCTATCAAGCCAAATAACCTTGAAAGGAACAAAGCAACAACATCAAGGCCAAACATCAGAGTAAAGAAAGCCAATATGCCAATCATTTAGAAATGGAAGCCATCTCCAACTAGAAGAACAAGAAAATTAACATTCACTCTGAAACCGTAACAATGGAAAAAGTAGTAAAAGAAGAAAAGCATGGACACTAGTAACAGGACTTTACATCTTCCTTCTCCTATGATGGTGAGTTTTTGTTTCCTAACAGATTTTAATGGGCCTTGAAAATAGACAAAAACATAATATGAAAGAAATAGATAATTTGCATTACTGTTTATTCTGTAATGAAACTTTCATATCATGCAAAAAAAATCAGATTAGTTCAAAGCTATCCTGACTGAAAGTACTGCAAGAGGAGTTAACAACATTAGATATTAAACAACAGATGAAAATCTGGGTCAATGAGTAGAACCGGACTTAACTGAATATACAAAATGATAGGTTGTAAATTTGCTGTGACCATTTGACAAGTCTTCATCTATCCACAGCTGTTGGATCATTGGATAATAAATATCAACTGCATAGTGAGGTTCAGTCAAAAAGGCAAACCAACTAGGACAAAGATACTACTGAGGGACTAAGGTTCAAAGCGCTGAATACCTTCAGTTCACACTCTCCTGAAAAACATGTGCAGTTCTGGTTGCCCTGGAAAACCTCAAAAAATGTTAACTGCCCCTCTCTGGGCAACCTCTTACACTGTTCCACCAGCCTCATGGTGTAAAAGCTTTTCTTTATAACTCATCTAACAATTTCTTGTTTCAACACGTCCATTGTCTTCTTGTCCTCACATTGTGAAAAGCCTGGCTCTGTTTTCTCGATGACCTCATGTCAGGTATTGGAAGGTTGTTATTTGGGTCTACATGAAATCTTCTCTTCCATCTTGGGCCAGTAAAATGGTGACATTCATGGGAAACACAGATAATGATCACTCCCTTTTTTTCATAATATGAAAGGCAGCAAACAAAAATTTTTAACAAAGAGTTTATTAAAAAGTATAATCACTCTTGTTTTTCCTCTGAAAAATACATAGTTGTAGATGACGTATAAGTGTGGGCAATTTGAGACTTTGCAGAATTAATCGCCACATGATTTTGTCTCCTAGAAATGGGCTTTTGAACCCTTAATTTGTGTAGAAAGTCTGTAGGAGCTTTAAACAGGTCTATGTAATGTCCATTCATTTGGGAAACACCTTGTTCAAAGACTGTTAGAATCTGGGAATGTTTGCAAGAAGAAGCACCACCCTAAACTTTCCCAATCCTTGAATACTTTTCTGTATTATCTGCTATTTGTTGTTGCTAAAAACAGGGTGGTGATCTGATGCGTGACGCAGGTCTCATGATACTCTGTGGCTTTAGTCACAGACACTGAAACATTGGCACAGGCTTGTGGGCCAGGTGCAAGCTCTGCTCCACACTGTGTCCCTGTCAATGCCTGTTGGTTGTTTAGTCTTCTTTCTACTGCAGCAACTTCTGGCTACTGCTGGATTTTCTCCCAAATATACACCCTTGACCAGCTTAATGGGAATATGGTAAACAACAACAGCTTGACTGTGTAAATAGAGAAATGAATGTTTAAAGAACACATCACTGCATCGGAACAACCACAATGAAAATGCAGGAGCAAGCAGGAAATAAACTGATTTTACAGGCTTTTGTTACCATCATGGATGCAGAGAAATATTAAAGTATTCAAAGAGGCTCAGTGCTTCTCTGAAAGGCGTTATATTTCCATTTATAATTTTATTTATCCTTTTATCCTTACGCCACCCACAAGAGCTTTTTGAAACAGAGATCTGTTTCCATTCATGATTCAGTATTGTGTGCAGACAGCAGTGGAGTTACACTTCATGACAGGCAATCTTCAAAAGGTTTGTAGGTTCAAAGTTTGCATGGGCTTATCTGAATTTCTCAGGTCTGCGAATCTCATGGTATCAGCCTACAGCCTGGTACTTGAAGCACTTCCTGGCGAAATCCCAGATGGAAACAGAGACATAATTTGACTTCAGAGGGCCCAGACCAAGATATGCATTCAAGCTCCTGATAGGTTTAAAGAGGGGGCTGGAGATACAGTGCATGCTGGCAAAACATGCACAGACCCTTTTGTGCATAGTTTTTTTGATTTTTCATGAGGATCCCACAGGAAAAAACATAGAAAGTCAATTTCCACACATCAAAAAAGAGGCATTTCGTGGATTTTTCATGATTCTAATACATTCCAAAATTCAACAGTTTCCATAGATAATATTTGCAATATTGTTTTTTTTTTTACACAAAGAAAAGTCAACAATTAAATCTCATAAAACTGAATGCGCTTTATCTCCCTCATGAGACCAGTCTTCTGGTCTTTCCTTATGTTGTGAGGTGCATTTTGCCAATGACACCTCTGCTTTCTCTCTATCTGTGCACGTCATACTCATCCATTCTGCAGTTGCTCTCACTTGTGCCTATCTGCAACATCCAAATTATAGCAATACACTAGTGACCTGCTGACGTGCCACTGCTTTAGCTTCTGGGTACTTCTCAAGAGCACTGTAAATTTGCAGGAAAGTAAAACCAATGGGGGTAACTATTTTTGCAAATGCAATCATTCCCATACTGACAGCTCTGTAATGAAATATGCCTGTCTTAAAAAGTGTTATAAAGTCTTGTTTTTGCTGAATAGCAAATAGGAAGTGTTGGGGCCGATGCAGCACACTGACCGATGCAGGGGGCGGGGTTAGGGAGGAGCCAAAGGTTTTCATGCGCACGGGAAGATCCAAGAAGAAGAAGGCAACATGGTGGGGCCGAACCACGTGGCCAGGGCCATCTTGGCTGCTACTTAGAGCCGGCACGGTGAGGGTTTTAGGGGCTGGGATAGGGGTTTAGGGGAGCTCCTGAGCCGGGGTGATCAGCCCTAGCGTGGTAAGGGGACAGGGGAGACACGGAAGGGTCAGAACATTTTCCGATCTCTCCTGAGGGTCAGAGGGAGAGAATTGGAGGTTTCTGTTTCCAGATGACTGAGTGAAACAAAACAAAGGTTTCTCACGCGCGAAGACCACCCACTCATTGCTAAAATAAACTCCCAAATCTGGGGACACTAAACTTGTGTCTTCTCTTGTTAGGAATGGGTTTTTTTCTTGCCAAGGCTTCCATGAGGCACGACCTCCTTCACCTAGACAAGAACCCACCCCCAACCCTCCACCCAAACCGAGGCAAAAGGATTAAACTAAAAAGAAAAACGATCCCCCAAACCAGGCCATTCCCAGCTCCTTTCTGAGGCTTACCAGCACAAAGAGTATCCCAACTCTTTTAACCAGGCCCACCAGGCTCCTCTTCAGGGCTTTCCTGAACGGAGAATCAACTAAAAGCACTCGGTTTAGTCCATCACTGCCAGCCGACCTCTATTAAGAGCGCTACTCCTCTCCAGAGGCTACCGGCTGTCCCTTCAGTTGGGAAATGGCTTCCCAAAGGCAACTAGGCTCTCCAGGGCACATTCTGCCCTACACTGGGCGCCGTTTGTTGTAACCACTACAGTCTGCCTAGCAGGCTGCTGCTCCCTGACAGCTCAGCGAGGGTTTCCTAGGGCCATGCGATCAGTCGCATCCTGGAGTCCATTTCGAACAGCCCCACGATCTGGCTCCGGCAGCCAGCAGCGTTACAACGCAGTGGATGGTAAAGGAGGTAGAGAAGGGTCTCTCATGAGGGTTTGAGATGGCTTTAATCACATCTTGTCCCTGCGATGTTCAGAGGTAGAGAGGCAACGAGGTCTGGGTGCGGGGTGGTTTTGTCAGGGGCCCAAGGGTGGTCCCTGGGTGGGGTTGGGGTACAGGAGCAAATAGGGAGAAACTGAGGGAGTGGCCAGGGCTAGGGCAGGGAACAGGGGGAGCGCATGAAATAGGAAAAGCAATGGGTTAACAGATCCCCACAAGGAAGTACGACTTACTAGTACATGTAATTCCTGACTTTTCAGTTTTATAATTTTAGCATGGATAAATAACTTGCTGTAGCAGCAAAGAAGATCATTTATATATGAACAATTGCTAATTGAAAATTAATTGCAACATACTATCTGACATACCAGCTCCTTTAAGTGGATCCGGTATTACAAATGACACATAAAATACAGATGAAGCAAGTTTCAAACTGCATGACCCTTCCTTTTTCTTCAGATTTTGAAAGTGGAGGAAACACACTAGAAGAGAGTCTTGACCAGAAAATCTTGGCTAGTCCAACAGCAGAATGTGTATATCAGTGTCCATAGTTCCTGCAACATAGTTGTCTTGTTTAGTTCCCACAACATAAATCTGTATCTCCCTCATATCACTTTGACTCTGTTAGAGATTACGTTACAGATATTTTTGGGATTAAAATAATTCTGTTGTGATGTTGATAAAACAGATGTCTTTTTCCTTAATATCAATTTCTCCTAATATTTTTCTGTAGATGCAGTTCTGTTGTCACTGATAATCATTCCAGTTGAAAAGAATTTATCTGCCATGCAATAAGTGCAACAGGAATTGCTCCCTAGTATCATTTTTCTACTCATTTAGTGGGCGTCGAGTGACAAAATATGAATTAAGCATGCCATAAGAACATCTCTGTGGAGGTTAGATGAAGAGGTAATTTCTCTGAAATAAAGGAGTAGTATTTGGATAATGGAGAAACACAAACTTTTGAAATACTTACTTGGAAGCTAAGAAAAAGCAGAATTTTGCAAGTAGACATCACTGAGCCAGCCTATTTCAACAAGCTCATTATGCTCAGGTGGTACAGTGTGCTCTTAATACTTTCAGAAGAAGTATGGCTTTTAGTTTCACAAATATATTTGGAGTCATCTTATGCTATGACTTCTTACCAGCAAATAGCTACAGAGAGCACAGCAGACACAGTACACATTTCATCTTAAACCCAGGAACCACAGCACAGAATGCATTCATTTAGTTCATTTTCCAAAGACCATACATAACATCATCTGAACCTCAGTAAAACATGATTTTGAGAGTTGGCCAGCTTCAGAATATTCCTGGGAATATTTATCACTGGTGTTCTCCATTTCCTTTCTTGATCCTCTCCTTGAAAGTCAGCCAAGCAAATGTGGAGAAATATATCTGATAGTTTCTAAAATGTCTCAGCAACTAATCAGAAATAACTGGACCAGCTCTTGCAAAAGTAAAACTGAATATCTGCCTCTTAATGTGTGGTTCTTAAACGTAGGACCTTATCTTTAATAAACAGGCTAAGTTTTTGTAGTTCATTTAGAGTACTTTTACTGGGTTTTATAAATATACATGAAATTAAGGAGATCTGTATTAGTTGCTGCTTTTTTTGTCCTATTCTAAATATTAATCTCCTTAGTCCATAAAGGAAAGTTAGTCTTTAATATATAATTTTCAATTTTTTACAATCTTAAGATGCCTTTTATTCTGAAGATTAATGGAAATAGTCGAAAAAATGATGAACAAAATCCCCCAGTTCATATTTAATGCCTTAATAAAATCCAGATTTTAATTATGCAGATGATGAAGCAGAAAAAATTCTTTCTTTTCATTAAAAGAATACATTAAAAATCCAAATCCAGGTTGCATTCTGTTTTTCACTTTGACTATCATCATTCATATAAATGTGCCTTTCTGGCAAGGACTTTGAAATATAGATGTACTCTTGTGAGATACACTGGCTTTCCTGGAAAGTAAAGTGTTTTATTTCTCCATTAAACAGTTACAACAGTGTTGGACACACCAGCAGTCAATGTGCTTCCACCGTCTTGACCACCAAGAACAGGAAAGAATTAAAAGGTGTTTTCTGAAGCTGTTACAGCTTCTTAAGCTGTTTCTTAAGCTGTTACAGGACTGATCTTTCAGACCCTTTTCAAAGTGAAAGGCCTGCACTAAGGATTTCTTAGGTTAAAATAACTGACATAATATTAAAATGCTGCTACCTTAGAGTCCTTTCTGTTGATCATAACTTCAGTGCTTTTGCCTCATGAGTTAAAGCCACATACTCTCCTGACGTGTTTCTTCAGGATCCTACTAGCACTTGTCCTCTAGAGAAGAGAGAGAAAGGAATAGCTCTTTTTATGTGCCCCCTAAAAAAAGAATCTCTGAATGAACTCTATATTCTTTCCCTTATTTATTTTTGAATAATATAAATGTAGTAGATATGTTATCCCTTTGTCCTTCATCTCTCTAGAAGCCAACTCACAGAAGTACTTTCAATTGTAATGCCAATTAAATTGTCTTCTTCCTCACAGTATTAACAGCCCATGATTCGGTAGCAGCAATCCCAAGTTCTACTTGCAAGATCTTACAGTGAAGGGATCCTAGAGAAATTGTGCATCTATACATGCCCATGGCTTTTAGTGGGTGAGATAGGTTCTGCCCAGCAGTAACTCCCTACCGAGGGGAGGGGGAGGTGGTGAACTGTGCAGTCTCTGGCCCTTTAGGTTTGTATGGCTGGGGATGCTGAGATTTATATCTGGTAGTAAAAACATGCCATACTCTTGGGCTTTCCTTGTTCTGCTCCATTGCAAAAAGCGCTTTCCCATACCCACTCTGCACCATCCCTCCACTCCCCAGTTACATTATTTAACAATAACATGATCAGGTATCTTGGGATTTTTCTTCTTGGACTGAAACATGTTTAACAAAGCTTATAATGAACTCAACGTGCTTTTCAAATATTCACATGACAAAAAAGTTCAATACAAAAAACCCCCACCATCAAAAGCTCATTGCATGCCTCTGTGGATTTCCTTGTGGTTACATTACACCCTAGTAGAATTCTAGGCACTATGATAAAATGGAAATTTACTGAAAATGACTACTAAATGTTGAGTACATCCCACCCTCTTGGCAATTTCTGTAATGTGATTTCTAAATACTTCATTAACCAGAATCATTTACAGAGATTTCTATGGGATCTAGTAAGGCTCAGAGAATAAGAGTTTGTAAAACAGTAATATTAATACTGACTGTCTAGTTTTTCTTTCACTGTGTGTTCTTAGCATATGTGTCAATTAGATTAAGTCTCTTCTGTTGGGGCTTGACTAGAACAAGTGACATGAAAAAGTGAAGTTGCAGAGGTTTAATTTGAAGAGACAGTAAAATAAAAGGAAAATAGACCTAATCCCAGGCATAAAAATATATCATATTACATATTGCCTTGACTGTCCAATCAAGCCATCAAGCATGAAAAAGATTCCTCTGACTTCCATTGCCCAGACTAATTTTATCCTCAGCTGTGTTCAGAGGTTTTTTTATTTTTTGATACAACATGTCCCTGCTTGCAGGGCTTTTACTACCAGCCTTGAAGTTGGTATTATCATACTTTTAAAAGTGGAATATATATGTGGAAAACAATATCTCTCACAAATGGTACTGCAAACTTTAAAATTTTATGGAAAGTTTCATCATTTCACTATTTACCTGAAGTCCTTGCTCTGAGATTCTTGGGGTTCTAGAAGAATTTTGTCTTTTTTAATGACATTTTAAGTCAGTAATGGTTGTGCAGAAAAAAAATAAAATATGTCCTGTTCTTACTTATCAAAAAAACTAAAAAAACCCCAAACCACTGACTCCTAGAAGTAAAAGTATTCTTAGAGATATGGTGTGCATTTCACATCAAATTCAAAACAGTTATTCTGAGTATTTGAGTTTGGCAATGTTGCAAATATCTCAATAATAAAGTCAGTATTTTTATCTAAACTTGATCCTTTAATACATCTTTCCATTGGCTTCATGCTGTATAATATGCTGGTCTCTTGCAGTGTTAGTTTAGACGAGCTAACTAGATGTTTATGATATACTCACTACCATGATATCATTCTGGATACCACTGCACCCAGTGGAGATTGCTGAACTTCTGGCATCCTTGCTTTGTATTTCTGGTTCTTGAGCATTTCACTTCATAAAAACATTTATATCAATAGACCAAAATAAGACCTGGTCTAAGCAAATTTAACCTCATTTTAGGATCAACACAACAGTGGATTAGGACCTGTCTGCACCAAGGCTAAATATTTTCTAAAATATTTATTTTACAGTGAAAGCAATATTATGATACTAACTAGGAGTACCACAACCTTTGTCTTTTAAACCTCTTTACCAGCATTAATTACAGGAATTAAAAATTATGTGAATGTAACTTGGAATATATAATCTAAACTGAAAATAACATTTTAATACTTAGAAATACATCCCACCATGTAATGTTTCTTGGAATGGAGAATTAATTTTTTTTTCTGCAATAAAGGTAATTATAGTGTAGATATGGTTTTCATTGCAATCACTGCTATAGGGATTCATAAAACAACTCATAAAGGATTCATACATAAAATCAATAAAAATACAAATTTTATGATAAAGGTTGTACTTACCCCAGTTTGAGAGAGTTCAAGCCACCTAAAGACAAAGCCAGAATACACTGTCATTTAAAGTAAACAGTAGTAATTTTAAAATAAACTTTTAAACTTGTCAAAATAGCCACAAGACACAGGAGAATAGTATTACAGCTTCGTGTAAGCAATGTATTCACTACCTCAAAAAAACCTCTCCCTTTTACAAGGAAAGGAAATAACACAAAGGGTCTTCTATCATCTACTTGGTTTTATCTCCTACTCTCTGTGGGTGCTGATTTTTAGCCTGTCTCACTTCATGACCCTCAAGACTTTATTTGCCCTACTGCAGTAGAATCCTTCAAGATGAGAATCAAAGATTATCCCTTCTTCTCTTGTTAGCTCTTCATCAATACTGTTTTGTTACTTTATCAGAGCTTCAGCTGCCACATTTGCACTTTACAAGTCACTCTGCACTATGATTAATCCATGTTTTCAGTTGTCTTGCAAATGTACCACTATCACCTCAGAAAGCTTCTTGTTTCGCTCCTGTTTTCTGTCTGCTGCTTCTCATTTCTGCACAAAATTCCAAAGCTGATATCCATCTTGTTTTCAAAACTCATTCCCTTATTATCAGTTTAATGCTTTCTCACTTTTCTCCCTCATGCTTTCAAAACTTTGCAGGTCTTCCTGTTCCAAATGCTTACCACTGTGCCTCACTTATCTATTCCTTAATGCCTTTTTTTAAAATGGCTGTCAAACCTTATTTATCTGCTTTCCTTCTTCTTCTCCACTATCTCCCTTGATCTTTTGTAGCTTTTGAGCAATGTCTCTTGGTATATCTTCTTCTTCTTCCTCTTTCCTCATTAGGTATTCCTAAATGGAAAGGGATCTTTACAAATTTTATCTTCCATAATCCACTCTTCCTTTACTACGGAGCCATATAACTCACTGCTCTCACAGTAATATCTAATCTTCTCCAAAGTTACTTTTCTCAGGAATTTTTCTTCCTCTATTACAGTTACCTTAACACTGTCTATTTCAGTTTTTCAGTTAGCATATTTTAATACTTTGTTCATAGAATCATAGAATGCCCAGGTTGGAAGGGACCATAAAGTTCATCGTTCCAGTCCCTATGCCATGGGTAGGGGCACCTTCCACTCGACCACATTGCTCAGAGTTCCATCCCACTTGGCCTTGAAGACTTCCAGTGATGAGGCATTTACAACTTCTCTGGGCAACCTGTTCCAGTGCCTCACCACCCTCACAGCAAAGAACTTTCTCCTAATGTCTAATCTAAACCTGTTCTCTTTCAGTTTGAATCCATGGTCCCTCCTGTCACCACATGCTCTTGTTAAAAGTCCCCTCCATTTTTCTTGTAGGTATACTGAATGGTGGCAATTAGGCCACCCTGAAGCCTTCTGTCCTCCAGGTAAACAAACCAAATTCCCTCAGCTTCTTGTCGTATGAGAGGTGCTTCATCCCTCTAAGCATCTTGGTGTCCCTCCTGTGGACTTGCTACAGCAGGTCCATGTCCTTCCTGTGCTGGGCACCCCAGAGCTGGACACAGCACTCCAGATGGGGTCTCATGAGGGCAGAGTAGAGGGGCAGAATCCCCTGCCTTGACCTGCTGGCCACACTGCTTCTGATGTATGCCAGAACCTTGTTTGCTTTCTGAGCTACAAGTGCACATTGCCAGGTCATTCCCAGCGTCTCACCCACCAGCACCCCCTAGACCCTCTCAGAAGGGCTGCTCTCAATCTGTTCATTGCCCAGCCTGTGTTGAGACCAAGTGTTTCCCCAAACCAGGTGCAGCACTTTGCACCTGGTCTTGTTAAACCTCATGAGGTTCCCAAGGGCCCACTTCTCAAGCTTGTCCATGCACCTCTGAATGACAGCCTGTCTTTCAGGTGTTAACTGCACCACTCAGCTTGGTGTCATCTGTAAATTTGATGAGGGTGCATTCCACCCCTTTGCCTATGTCATTAGTGAAGATTATTCTCTGAACTGACTAGACATACCTTCAAACTGAATGGACAAGTTGTGATCAACTATAAAATCGTGAGGCTATTTCTTCTGCCTATCATGGTCATGTAAGAGAAGAATTATCTGCAGTTCCAAAACTGGTGCCCACTGTTAAAACAATATATAATATCTGATAATTCCTTGGCCATTAAAATGTCATTAGCAGTTAAAAAAAAAGCTTGTAAAATTGTTTGAAGTGAATGACAGTTTATAAATTTTGTTTTGTTTATTTCTAGCAACACAGATGACAACACCGTTCATGTTGAAACACACAGCTCATACGTTGAAAAATTAGCTGAACTTTTAAGTGAAAATTCTGCCATACTATATTTAAAAGACAAAATGCCATATTAATATAGAGAATATTGTACAGATGCAAGCAATTTCTCAATGTAACTTTTAATTCCTCACATAGGAATTGACTGTTGCTAATGCTTGGAAATACTATCCTGCCTCACAGTGTTCTGTCAGAATGTAATATAAACCACAATTTGGCACTATATTCCCGTGGTTTGCAGTTCTACATTTATCGTGAAAGTTGTGTTTTGCTGTTGCTTCAGGTTTGCCTGTCACATTCCATGCTGCTCCATATCCATGAGGAGTACTCTGAAGTGAATAGGTTCACCGCAGCAGTGAAATGGAAACTCACTTTTTAATGACATTCCATCATGCTCCATCATAGCTTTGTTTGAGAATATTTGAGACTTACAGATGCATGTTAAAATGGCACATGGAATATCACTTCAGCTGCAAACAAACAGCAAAGTACAAGAAAGATTATCTGTTTAGAATAACAGGTTGTTAATGGGGAATATCAATCACAGAACTAGTTTAACTTAAGCAACAAGATCATACTTTATAGAGATGCACAAACTATAGGTGTCCAATGACTCCCCAGCTCTGTGAAATCAGCACCAGTCTTTATAAAAGTATTTTGGAGGCATAATAAAGCAAAGTATAGAAAAGAATCAGCCATGACATATTTTATTGCAAGGTCTTTCTGTCTCCAGTCAAGAAAAACAGCAATGCAAAACAGACTCAAAGAACCACAGTGCTGAAGCTGCAAGAAAATGCACGAGTGCATAACTCATTGTCACACTACAAAATTCAAGTATATTGTTAAAACTCCTTCAATTTGGATAAATTTGCATAACCATGTCAGTTAATTCATTGGATCCATTTCTCACTGAAGTACCAGTCAGGGTAAACAGCTCTCTTCTTTGTAAAATAAATACAAACAGTAAATCTTTGAGACACTTATCAGCTAGAGGACTTAGAAAATGAATCACTTTATATGAGCTAGCAAAAAGCTGACCAAAACAGACCACAACCTATTAAAAAATACCTGGCCCATAGCTTTTGAGAACTACTCCTGCTTCTCAGAAGTAATGGGGTAGAAAAAGGAACATCTAAATGATAATTGACACTTAGCAAGGCTTCCCTCAAAACCCACCACCCTATCCACCTTGCAGAGAACTATCCACCTACACAGCCTTCTCCCAGATTTCAGCCTTCCTTTACTATTGAAGAAGAGATACTAAAAGATACTTTTTCAACTTCAGTAGCTTAGATTTCTCACAGTCAAGCCCCAGAAAAGATACAGTCCTTCTGGAATATACAGGCAGCTTTCTTCCTTGGCTTTGAACAAAAAAGTTTGTAGGCTGATGCTATAAGCTATCCTTTCAAGCTTTTTTTCCAGAGAGTTTGCCATACTGTTGTCACACATGCTAAATCCTATCAGCAAAATATTTTCACTCATCTGGATCAACTCATGCAGTAGCAGTCGAAGCCTGCCTCCCGTCAACTTACCCAGAATTTCTTTCTTCCCAAACTGTCTAGCAGCTGAGCAGACTCCCTAGGATCACATGCTCAAATATACCTACTTTCCATAGCACATTTTGACTTTTGGAGTGCTCTTCCATAGCCAGCTCTGCGTACTGCTTTCTCTGTACCATCAAATGCTGTGTTCTGCTAACGTGTTTTTAATAACAGCACAGTACCCCATGCTCTGGGACAGAAATACCACAACAATAAGATACAACTCAAAATCAAATGGTGCATCAAGAGGCAAGTTTGAGTTAAGAGGAGAGGCTTACTGGCCTTTTCCTCACAGCCAACTTGGGTGGCATCTTCCACCAAGGAGGCAGCCTTCTTTTCATTCAGGTAAAGAAATTCTCCTGCCTATTGAAAGTGGAGGGATTCTTTGCAGTCTGAGCACCCAAGTGCATGACAGGATTATGACATACCCAGCCACCCACATTGTCACAGAGTGGTTTCATTTTAAAAAGAAACCACAAACACTAGGATGAATTTTAAGATGGAGAATGATCTTGAAGCACGGTGCTTAAGCAAAAACGCACATGAGGAACTTAACACACAGACACATATCCCAACAACAACAAAAAAAGCAAGAAAATAACAGATCTGGGCTTTTTTTCTGTATAATGCAACTATTTCTAAACCAAATAACCAAGAATAAGTCCTCTCAACATGCTCTCCAGCAGGGTTAAGTATATACAGTTGTGATGTCATAGTCTGTAAGAATTCCCTTGGGAGGGGGAGGGGATTAGGCCAGCAAGGTTGTCCATTTTCTTCTCACAGTCTTTCTGCAAACTGACCTCTCAGAGCTCCCCATTCCCTTCAATACTGGCGAGAAATTGGAATGAAACTACATTCACATCTAAATCTACAGATTTCTCCCTATTGCTTAAAATTGCTTAGGTTTATTCTTGTCAAGACCTGGGCCAGGAAAGCTTACGTAGAAAATTAGGTAATCTTGCTCCAAGATATAAACTTCTTGCTGCTCTCAACGCCTGACATTGTCCCCTGGGTTTGATGAGGCAATTTCCCAATTGCATTTTTAAATGAAAATACATTTGAGTCATAGGCTGGGACAGGGCTGTTGCATGTGCCAAGGTATCATGCAGTCAGGGCAGAAGGGAGTGTGTGAGAGCAGGCAAAATCTTCCCTTCTCCTCCCTCTCTCCTCTCTGTTCCCACTTTACACAGCCTCTTTACTGAGAACAGTGAAGGTTGCTGAAGGCAGGAAAGCAGAAAAACCACCTTCAGCCTGGTAAAGAAACACCTACTGAGTTCCTGTCATTCAAAACCAACTTCAGGAGCAGGTACTATGCAGGCACCATTACAAGCTGTCTTCAAAGTCAGCAGAACAAGTGTCTTATTGAAATGATTAAATGGTAACCAACTATGTCAGCTTTCTGTAAAGTTCTGTAAAGTTGGCTATTTTTTGTATAAGTTATATAGTTTGACAACTTTAAAATCAAGTTAAAAATAGATCAGAAATGTTTGAATCATGATTCCACATAATTATTGTACTGTTTTATGTTAATCCAAAGCATGAACATAGTTTCTTGGAAAATCAAAGACAGATTTTAAGGAGCTATTAATGTCAAAGCTCATTACTTAAAGAACAATTAATAATTTCCTTGCATCAAACGAAAAATTAAAATAAATGGTTATGGGAAATCTTCTCTTGACTAAACTGAAAAGTTGCCATCTGTCTTTCATTCTCTCTATATAATCTGTCAATAAAATAAAGTAAAATAGATAAAAAAGTTCTTATACATTAGAATAATGCTGTGATAAACTGCTGGTGTTTATGTTAGTTTGCTCTCACTCAGGAATGCACACAATTATAATGCAGCATTTTCTCATAAATGTTCAGGCATATGCTGTGAACTTCTTGGCATCCGAGGAATTTACCATAAAGAAGCTGAAAGAAAGTGGGGGTTTTCTTCATTTCAGAAGTAAAAAAAAAATTAGATTCTGTGCTGTTACAGGCTCTGGAACAAACAGAAGTGTTTATGCCATTGAACAGCACTAGCATCTTGAAATTTGTGTGCACAGAGAAGGAAGAGGTTTTAGACAGGAGGATGTCTCTGATAATTTGTCTGAGGTCCCATGATTTTTATAAAGAGGATACAACTTTTCCATTCTGGGGATCACATGCACACAGTATAAACATGGACTCTCTCTTAATAAACCACACTGGCAAATACATCCAGAATTACCACATCATCTGTATTTAAATCATCTGTTTATCTAGTATCTTAAATGCAGAGAGCAAGGCACATAGCTATATTTTGCATCAACTATTCCCTTATTTCATATGATTCCATTTAAAGCTAAAGAAGCCTAGCTTAGGCAGCTGTCCTGCTATTTAAGCTGTGGTCACCAAGTGAGATCATCAGCCCATTTCAGTGAGACATCACCATGACTGAATGTACCTAAAGGATGGTAGCCGTGTCTTGAAACATTGACCTAAACGTACCAAGAAAGAAGCATGGCCCAGAAAATCAGTGCTGGTAAGTCCATCAGTTTGTCAGGTAAGACATTGCAAGGTGCTGCTTGGTCTTAGCTGCTCTGAGAAAACTTTCTGCCCATGTTTGCTGAGTTGTAACTTCCTGTAAGCTTTTCTTGAAGAGCAAGCTTTCCTCCAGGGAAGCAGATCTTTTTCTCCCCATCATTTTACATAGTCCTTCTAGACCTCTTTCTTAGCTGCAAACAACACCTGGTTGTTTCCTGGAAGAGGTTGCAGCCTCTTTTCATCTCCCAGGCACAGACCCACTGAGTCTACACACCTGACATAGTCAGGTCCCAGAGCAGAACTGGGAGTACAGCACTGCTCAACATCCACAGTGCAGCAAGGGTTTCCTACCAGCCCTCATTCCCTGACTGCTCCTCAGCATGTGGCTCCATCCTTTGAGCCACCTCAGCTGACACACAGGAGCATTTCAGTCATCAGTAAACAGCATCACCTTTATCACATAAACCAATGCAGGGAGCTTGATACATTCAGTAAAATGAAAAGAAACTGAGATGCCTTACAAGCCATCAAGTGAGCCTCTGAACTGAAAGCAACTGTAAGGTGCAATATGAGCCATTTTCCTGGCCACATATCCAGGGAGATACTAAATTCTTTGGGAAGAGAAAATCTTGACTTTTGGAAGTGGTGTCAAACCTGCTGTCAAAGCTGTAGCCATTTCTGGGCATCACAAAGCAGAAACTTCTAGAGAAAAACAGTATTAGCTGGCACAGGTTGAGGTAAAGGGTGAAGAATCTGCAACTAGGACTGGCAATACCAAAAATCCTCTGAGGACCAAAGAAATGAAACCTTACCACATACACACACGTGCATGCACACACTTTCAGGAATGAAATCTGGTAACTAACTGGCAAGCTCCAGAAAGAAAGACTCAGAATCACAGAATCATTTAGGTTGGAAAAGACCTCTAAGGATAAATGAGCTTCTGAATGCTAATTAGCATTAGCTCCAGGCTCAGGTGGCAATGTGTGTTATCTGTGACATAGGCACAAAGGAGAGCTGTAATAAACTCTCTCAGACTTCAGCTTCGGATTTAACTCTTCTGTCATGTGTCTTCTCTGTTTTCCTTGTTTTATTATACATGAAATGGCCATTTACATTTGTGGTGTGTGTTTGTAGACTAAATGTGCTTCTTTAAATTTATAGGTATAGTGTGCTTTACAGATTTTGTTCTTCATACAGAGGCTGGTCATTAGAGGTAATAATAGTAAACCATTGCCTCTCAAATTATGTTACAGGACATTATTACAAAGCCTGTAACTGTTCTGTTATTTATAGTCTCTAATTTACTGCTTTTTGTCTAAGCAACCATCAACTAACTGTACTCTTAAATCTTGCTCTTTTGCTGAGATGTTTAGATTACCATTTTTATTGTTACATGCTTTTATTCTTCAATTCATTCCACACACTGTTTAGGTGATTTGTTTCCTGCCTATGTGTACTGACAGGCCAGACACTGAGAACTGGATTAATAGGAAATAACTCATGACTTGGTTTTATGACTGACAGTCCTATAAATGAGATTTTGATGGCACATATAATTAATGCTCTTACATAAAGTAGTAGTTTTACCTGTGATCTGAGACCCAGGACTAATACTAATGGTTTCTACTTTTTGCCAAAACTGTCACAACAATTTTTACTTCCACTTTTTTTGTCACACCGTCTTTTATCAAGTGTGCCAAATCCAGGAATCCTCTAGAACAGATCATTTCCCAAAAGAAAATGAGCAAATACAACTGGAAGGCACAAAATTGAGCCACAAATTCTCTTTTCATCCTCTATAGGCACACACAGGGATGGAGAAATTCTGAGGCTATGAAAAAAAGTAGATCACTGCTATGATATCATTCTCTGAATGCTTGTCTTAAAATGATAAATTATTATGCTTCTTTTTCAAAAGGAAACAAACAGTTTCCACTTCCAGTCAAGTGGCACCCTTAGTAATTTTCCATGTTGATACCAGCTGATTAAAAACAGACACAAATTATTCCTCCCATAGTCTGCAATAAAAGAAAAACAAACTTAGTAATAAAATATGAGGAAATCCTCCTATTTCACCTTAAATGTCAGCCAATCCTTTGTTCTCTTGTCATGATTTTAAAGGTCAGTTATGGAAAAAATGTTCTGGAGAAATTGTAAGTACTGAGGTTTTTCTAACAAGAATATGATACCGGGAACTTGTAACATTCATGTTTACGAATTTCTGCTGAATTGCTCATTCACTAGTTAAATTCCAGAGTCAGCAATGGAAGCCTCATTTAAGTGTAACCTAAAACCTATTTGTGGATTGAAAATGTCAATACAAAGGTTAATTCCTTACAGAAGCGTCTTTCAGAAGTGGAAATAAAAGTATTATAGCCTATAAGCTGAAATGAGGCCTTTCTCTCATTTATAATTTTTATGCACCATTTTCTCACTAATTAATCCTTCAGATCACTTAGGAATGCCAATAAATAGTTTTCTCTTCAAATCCAATTCAGCAAGATTCTCAATATAATTTTTTCCTTCTTGTGAAGAATGACTCAAACTGCAGCTTTGTTCTCCCTTATTGGTGCAGGATTGAACTCAGCGAGCAGCTGTACCATAAAAGGCAAATTGGTGGAGTTAGTAAATGACAGACTTCAGAGGCAGTTTTCAAAAACACTTCAGAATAACATAAATGGTCGCAAGATGTATTTTCTCTGCTAGAACTGGTAACTTGGGTGGAGTGGTACCAAAACCTAAAAACAATAATGCTCGTAAGTAGAGCTTGCTTTTTCCTTTCCTCATAGTTTCTGAGTCTTTTCTTACCTGTCTCTTTGGAAGTCTGAAAAAAATCCCATTTACTGGGGTTATTTTTGGTTAAGCTAGTCATCATCCAAGTATGCCCAGTCAAAATATAAGGTAGCTCAAAGTGGTACTTATTTGAGTAAATTTTCCAGGAGACCATTAATTGAAAAACAATGACATAACTTTGTGGAGAAGCCCAGACAGAATTTCAAGGAACAGAACAATTCAGATTATTGACAGTTGTACACATGAAATTCACCTCAACTTTAGAAAGATTTTTTAGAAACAAGGGCAGAAAGCAACAAGGGATTAGGTAGGGGAAAGATACATGGCAGCACTGGAACACTCTACAGTACACATCCTTGTATGTCTTAGATGTACTTATATTTCCTATCTATTCTTCATATATCCAAAGTACAAAACAAAAGTGCAAAATATTTTTCTCAGGAAACATCCACACTGATGTCATTGAAGATAAAATCAACTGAAGTCAGCTATATGAGAAAAAGCCTAAAAATTATGTATCTTTCCACTATGAAGAAGAATTACAAATACCTATTTTCAAATATATAAGAACTATATTATGATGATAATCCTATATTATGAGCTTTTCCTTCAGAAAAATTGAGGAAAGAACTTACCGCTGATGATGGTTAGACTCCATGAACAGGCCTGGGAAGTTAAGTGTAGGTCTACAGGTATACCTACCCAATTTCTGCAAGTTATGAAGCAGCTTGCCTATAAGATTTTTTTTCTCAAAGCTTCTAACTGGAGGCTGAGTTATACCCTGATATATAAGGTTTCAGGTCCCTTTCAAAAACCCTAGCACTAAAAAAACTTGTGTTGTAACTATTTAACTACATAAAAAGCAGTTGTCCATATGTCTTTTATCCTGCTATATTCATAGTATTTTTTTTTAATTTTCAGAATGCGCCTTTTAAGGCTTTATTATTTTATATGACTTTGTTGTGTCCCCTCATTTTTCAGCTAGATAACCTCAGTCAGAGTTCAAAGGTAGGATACATATTCAATAGTGTACTCATAGTCTTAGACTATAAAAATCTTCCATTTAAATTTTAAAATGAAACAAGATTCATGATGCCAGTGGAGCTGGGTGTTACACATACTGCTTTTCATTAGAATGAATAATGAGCATTAAAATTCCACCCCTAAGGATGCTTCTATTTAAGAGTAAACAAAAAGTCTGGAGGCCAGGATATCATCGTCAAATCTTCTACTCAGCAGCTAAACTAACTTATCACTGTTGTTCCGTTCATGTCTTTTAGATAGGAAGGTACAATGACTTGAGTTTGGATAGATACATAATTTTCTACTGCTTAGAATACATATTTCCCATGTATTTACTATCTTGTAATTCAAATATTCTCTTTTTCTACAAGTCTTTGCTTGGTTTTGATTGTCAATGAAACAAATACAGTTTTCTCTTCTTATTCTTCTAGGTTTTGTGTATTTGTATATTGTCTTACATTCTGACATCCATCCCAAAAATAAGAATTTTTTTCTTTCCTTCAGTTAGAGTTCTTGGTCAACCATAAAGCTATAGTGAGGACAGAAGCTCATCAAAGTTAAAATCAGGGACTTCTTTGCAAGAGCATATTGGTTGTGTTACAGCATCCTGTGAGGACCATGGACAGATCTTACTCATTTCATGGACTGCCATGAGCTCTGAGTTAAAAACTGTTCATAGCTAACATGAGAAGTGAAGTTCTTCTGTATTAAAAAGGACATATCTGAAAGAATAAGAGAATGATGCAATCTACCAGGGTTCTGCATGTACACATAATTAAAAAGGAAAAACATATCAGAATTCTTACTACTCTATAGTTCCCTAGTCTTAAGCAAAACAAAGGACATTAGTGGTACAACAAAACATACATTCTTTGAGTTAACACTACATTTGGTCAGATTCTATCTGCACAAGTGATAATTTGGCCATGATTAATTTTGCCAGTGATTTTTCTCACTCTGTACCTTCCCAAATCTTGGGAAGAGTGCTTTTCAGCAGTTCCAGCAAAGACCATGTAACAGTGGAAGAAGTGAGAGTAGCATCTCCAAGCAGGCATTCACTTTGGACAACAAGAATATGAATTTTTTTCCAGGAAGGAAAGTTGTACAAATTCTTGATGACTTAAAACAAAATAAATGGATACTAATATATTTCAGAATTTCCCATAATCTCTGAAAGATGTCTAAATTACCTCAGACAAAACCTCTCAAAGTCACAGCTGTAGGAGGCTGGAGTACGTACTGTGGAGAGATATCTAAAAGGCAGATGTCACAATATGGAAAAGTGCAAAGGAGATAAAACAGCAGCACAGCTACTCTGAACAAAGTGCATTTGTTCCTGGTGCTTTTACTGAAGCAAATCCTGTGCCTCAGTAAAAGCAGACCTTTATTCTAGAAGAGAAATAACTATAATGTAAACAAATTACTTCAATCCCCTATTTAGCTGGCCTCATATGTCCTAAGATTTTTGTTGTTTCTTCTTTAAGCAGACTGAAATACAGCTTTTGCATGTCTACATTCCTAATGTACCACATTCCCTTATGGTCCCAGATATCCAGCCTATACTACTCTATTAATTATGATGCACTAATTTCACACACAAATTCTGTACTGGAATGGCTGTAAAGCGAACTGGCAGAGCTGTCTTTCTACAATCTCCTTTACTACAAAATGACATCATGCAACATGACTGTTCTGGCTCCTACGGAATTACAATTTTCACAGCTCAAGCCAGGGGAGCAAGGTGATGGCATTTTTAATGCTCATAGTTTGCTGGTTTATGAGTTAAAGTAGGTGGCCAGTTGCTATTTCGTAGGCTCATCTGTCAGTCTAGTGCTGTATTTGCAATACCGTGAGACTAAATGAAAATGTTGTGAGGACTTCTCAATGCTGGAAATATAAATGTTTTTTTTTTCTGGAAAGGCTGTTGCCTAGAGTAACAGGAAGTGATCTAATATTGCATGTAATAGACTTATTATTGTTAAAAGGTCTGAATTTAACTTAGCTAGTCAACATCTCATGACATTCACTCCTTCATTGGTAGTACTTGACAGTGTGGCAGAGAAGAAGAGGAAGGGAATAATAACTCACTTCAATCACATCTCATTATGTTAAAAGACAAGTTGGCAATGGAGGACGAAAGTGCTCTGAATGATGGAGTAAGGACTGAGGAGAGACTTGGCATGAAGATCTTCCATTTGGAAGATCTAGGATCAAATGTCATTTTATTCCCACATAATCCCCAATTATATGATGGCAGACACCAAGGTGGAGAGCTAAACCATAAGCATCATGAAGTGGAGAAGTTAGAATCATATTCTTAACACTTGAAGATATAAAACAATATACAAAACAGTAAAGAAAATCAGTAATCTTTCCATTATATAAGTCATACCTTTCAGATGGACACAAGGGCAAAGTGCTAGCCTCAGAACGGGTGGTCATTTAGACAGGATGTAGGCTCAACTTTTACAAAACTTATCTGGAAAAAATAACCCAAATAAGAAAAAAATGTCAGTAAACACAGTGCTTTTGTTCCCAAAGTTCTCATGGTTAAACACCTAGAATTTAGGCTCCCACAAAAGCAATGTGCAGGAATGTTGGTGGGGTTTTTTTCCATCTTGAAGAAGATCACAGATCTTTCTCAGAAGAGTGTCATGCAATCCAGTGCTATATAGCATCACGATGAGGAATCAAATCCTTTTCAGTACTGTGAGTTGTTCTTTGAAGGTAATTAATTTTGCCTTAAGAGGATGCTGCCTAGGCACCTTAACACCAGCTCTTCAAACCACCTCAGTGGGACCTGTTGCACTTCTTTTGGGGTTGCTATTTGTATGTTTGAGACATCAGCACAATTTGCTCAGAATTTGCCTTAAAAAATGCTGAGCCACATCCAACAGAGGGCAATGAATTGTGCACAGATGAATCAGCCCATGAGACATCTGTCACTGATGGTCCTAAGTGCGCTGATGTGTCTTTAGTCATGAGTCCCTAGGCCAACACCAGGGAAAGTATGAGACATAGGTTTGAGGTCTATTATGAAATCAGAAAATATACCTGTCCACAATAACAATTCTTGTGCACTATTTAGTTGGATGGTACAGAGGAGATCATGGGAACTTAGTAGAAATATGGGATAAATAACCAGATTTTGGTCAAATATCTTTTCGTAAGGAGAAACACTAAATATAATACACACATGCCTAAAGATAGAACAATGCTTCTCTTTAAAACACTTAAACCACAGACAATCTACTACATTTCAAATCAGATGCATGCAATTGACCAAAATATATATGGATATCTCATCAAAATTCATAACATAGATCCTGCTGAAAATAGCAGTGGTGATACTTATACACAAAGGTGTCTTTAGAGCCTGGTTAACACAAGTGAAGAGCTTTTAAGAAAATCACTGTCAGACAAATGGGACGTAATAGTCTGGACAGTGAGGAAATACTGAAATACAGCAGAAACCTTATAAATTGTGACAGTGGCATTCCTCAGAAAAGAACATGAAATTACCATCCAGCACATGACTTTAAAAGTAAAATACTTTTACTTTCAGAGGGAATAAAAAAGAAATCTACCTTCTGAAATTACATTGTTTAATCTTCACTGGTTTTGAATGAAGAGAGGAGGCACTAGATTTTTAAGAAAGCCAGTAGTCAAAAAAATAGGTAGAAAAGAAGTAAATTGAGACAGTACTTAGAAATACACAGTGTCATTCTCATGTGAATCATATGCCCCTAGTTTCATTATTTTTCATGAGTGTGAGCAAAATAAGTCATCCCTAGATGTTGTATCTTCCTAAATCAAGCAAATTTATTATATTTTAAACAGTTCTGAAGTAAACAATGTTGATATGAGTGTGAATAGATTTTTCACCACAAGAATACCTCAAATTACACTTTTCTGCACAAGAGAACCTCCATCATCTTGCTTTCTATATAATATACGCATTAGGCAAAAGTCTAGATTTATGGGAGGCTGAAACCTTTCAAAACACAGCACTTTGGATATTGTGGAGAAATAGTCAACTCAGAAGAAAATGTTACCTTTTGGTTTTGTTATCAAGAAATTTTACTTTCAGCTTTGACTGACAAAGCTTTGCATTGTAAGCAGTTCATGGAATGTCTAGGCTTTTTAAAGAATTTCATAAGTCTTCTTCTAATTCAATGACAGCAAAAGTAATCACATAAAATTCAGTCAGCTTCCAAAATCCACCTGAAACGAAGGTGTGGTCATCACATCTGCATATCTGATGATTTGCAAAATCCTTAATGGATCCACCCTCCTCCATCTACCTCCTTGTTTAAGGGACCCTTTTGAATTTATTGTTTTACTCAATATATACATTCCTCTCTGTCCTAAAAAGTGATCAGCCCAGGAAAGAGTATTAAGAGGGCAAGGCTGTGCAGGGTTCTAAATCTTCTCAGCATTAATGCAGTTCCTACACATAAGAAAGCTGAAGCTGCAGTAGTTCTTGCATGCGTATATGAGCAAAGTTGATAGGTTCTAGTTGCTATAATGACTGGGGCTTGGAAAACCAAGCTAGATAATCTTTAAAAGGGAAATGCACAAAAAATACCTAAGAGGCCAGAATCAGTCAAAGATTTCTGAGCTGGTCTTAAAGGTAACAAGCAAGTTATTTGGAGATACAATTTCTCTTGGCACATTGTATCAGTAGACACATCAGGGTCTGCTAAGCTGCTTTAGACATTATAGGACTTCATTGCCATATTATTGCTTAATTTTTACTGGTAAAGACCTGGTGACCCGGCAATCAAAACCAAAAAGCCAGACAGAAAGCAGGTATCATTTTCTGGCAGAGTCTAACCGTGTAACCAGCAATAAATGGATCCCATATGGTCCTCATCAGCAGAAAATATGCCATTTGCTTTACTTGGCTGCATTTTGATGCCTTATTTTAGGTGGAGAGATATGAGGGATCTTGACAGCCTCACAGGAACCTCATGAGTTTCAAGAACAGGGTACGCACTGCCAGCAGATTATTTTTCTCCTCTGTTCAGCACTTGAGAGACTGCTTTTGGAAGGTAGCATCCAGTTACAAGCTCCTGATACAGTGGAAGGCCACCAGATAGCTAGGCACCTGCAGAATACAACAGGTAGGGAGAGTTGCAGGTCTTCAGTGACTTGAGCGGAAGGTGTAGAGAAAAAACAGAGCCAGACTCTCCTACATACACAGTGATTGGACAAAAGGCCTCAGGTAGAAGATGCAGTAATGAAAATCGTGATTCAGTACAGGAGAAAGGAAATTTAAACCATGAGAAACCCTGTAATTAGAACAGGGTTCCCAAGATGGCTGGGAAGATTGTGGAATCTCCAGTTTTAGAGATATTTGGGACTAAATTAGACAGTGCTGTCAACAAACTGGAATAAGCTGTTTTCAGCCAAGGGTTTGGTCAGAAGACTTAAGAGGTTTCTTCCAGCTTTATATATGCTAGGATCTATGACACTCTACTAGCTTCAGCCTGCCTGCTGGAATTTTGTAATGACTAAACTACATGCTTATAAGATTGAACGGGGTGGGAATAGTTTAACTGAACAGAAGCAGACCAAAGATGCAAAAGACCAGAAACATTTCAATGAGCTGTGCTGGTGCTGCTGGTGCTAGGGAAGACCAATACTAAAGAGTTGCCAGTTGCAGGAGACACCAATTACTTTTCAAGCTTCTTCTGAAGCTTCATTTGGAATGTATGTATAAATATACATAAGGTAGCACGGAATAATAAGTAAACCAAAACCTAAAACTCAGTGTTTCCTATCACCTGACAGATGCTTACAGAATTTAGGCATCAACCACCAAGCAGTTCACTGCTGTGCTTTTGTTGTGTCAAAGCAAGCTTACTAATGCACAGCAACTGTTTTCAGAGTGTACAAATTGCTCATGAGCTGCTTACAATTTTGAGGATTTTTTCTTCATTATTCAAAATCATTCATTCCAAAATTTCAGCAAACAAGCAGTGGTCTGTAGTTTGTGAATGAGCTGTTTGTTGCCAGTATACAGCATGGACTTCATCCAAATTCTATTGAAGTTGATGGAAAATCTCCCACTGACTTAAGATAGGCTTTGGATTGGCCCTGTTGAGTGGCAGTACTCGTTTTGATTGGAATTATAGGTCACATGGAATTTTTTCTCCAATATTCAGTGTTTCTGCCAACTTTCTGGACAATAAGAGCATTTGTCTGAGTTTTGACACAAAGAAAATACAGAACAGCCATTAATGCAGCCAGAATGAATTTGTTGAAAAAACTCAACTATTCATGGAAAAGAAAATGCTAGTATCTGCCCAGACATAGTTCTTTTGGATTCACTTAAAGGAGAATTTCATGATTAGGGGATTAATGTTTACAGAAAAGTGTACCCTTAGTATTTTTGTGATGAATACTTGTGTGTGTGTGTTCCCTTCCCTATGCTTTAAAAAAATGTTTATGGAATAACATTGTGAATTAACATGGATACAGTTTATTTTGATAAGGATCAAAAAAAATGGAGTATTTTTCATTCCAGTTTGGTCAATAAACAGAAGTCTCTCAGACTCTGCAGGCAAAAAGATTTAGTACATGTCTTCAGATTACTAGACCTGAACAAGCTGCAGAGATAAACAAGGGGGCTAGTAAGCCTAAGACACCCCAAATATAGGCTACAATTTCTTAAATTTGAAAATATTATATGCTTCATTTCTCTTGTAGCTTCTCACATTGAAAAAAAATGCTGCTTACATACTCAGCTAAGTAAATCACGAAAAAGACAATGTCCTTTTTTCCTAATGACTGAACACAGAGCTTAAATCCAACTGCACAACACAAAGTACTTCTGGAAAAAAAAAAGAAAAGAAAAAGAAATGGGGACCTCATGTCAACTAAAATATTGAATTTTTTATTTATACTGAAAAGCAACTCTTAAACAAATTGCTATAAAACATCCTATACAATTTTCAACAGCTTGTCTGGGAAGACGTCACTTTCTTAAAGGGAGCTGCAGAAAAATTCAAGGGTTCAGAATTTTGGGAACTGGGTTTTCTTATGAATTTAGGCCCAAATTCACAAAAGGCAGACACCTGAAGTTGGTAGCAGGCAACAGTTATATGTCTGTTTCCTGAAATCCATCAATAACTTCCAGTGTGTTTAAAGGCTGCAGACAGGAGAGGTTTTGATATAAAATCCTGAGATGCTTCAGCTTCTGCTTCATTGTGTGCCTCATCAATCTTAGCCCTGGAAGACAGAGACACTGAGTGCCTTTCTCCCATGAGGTTCTGATTTTGTGTTGTTCTTCCTGCCTACATACTGCAAAAGTTCCATTTGAGCTCATATCTGTACAATTAGGAGCTGCCTACAAGCATTTATTCCTCCTTCTTCAGATCACATGAACACTAGCAGCAAGCCAGTTCTGGGAAATTATCTGACTGAAAACCTAAACCTTAAACCAAAACTTTAAGTTTTGTCTGATCAACTCCCAGAACAAGCTCACATAGTCACTCACATGAAGACCAGATCAGGCATCAAAGAAAGGACAGCATGCATCTCCCAGTGGGACTCAGAGATGCAGAGGAAGGTGAGACCACAGCATCACCAGACAAAACCAGATTGGGCTGACAAAGTGCAGGTAAGTATAGAGAGATGGGTTTTCATTGTATCATTATCAAGACAAGACTGATCTGTATAAAAAAAAATGTAAAAGTAAAACCAGCCAGAAGAGGAGATGGGAGCTCCAGCGGAAGAGCAGCTTCCTTATCTCAGTAGGTTTCAGATCTACAGGGCTCATTCAAGACAGTACTTTTGGCTGACGACTGTCATGGTGGGTGTGTGGAGGGGAACCCCTTTTCTTTTCGTGTCATGAAACTAAAGGAAAAAACCTGGATCATAGCATTCTTCTCCCAGTGAAACCCACCTGTGAGGGAGAAAGGTTCACTTCTGCCTGTGCCAGTAAACTAACCTGTACCATGGACAGGACCTGTTCCTGGGCACCAGTGCTGGAGCATCCACACTGTTGCACAGTCAGAGAACACTCTGGACTGTTTTTGGCACTGGGCAATTTACCCTCCTCCAAACAGATCCTGGACACTGTCTGGGAGTTAATGTATGCCAGGAACAACCCCCACAAGGCAGTTTAGAAGGGTAAAAATGTTTGGTAGCCTGAATATGGGTAATTTTTGTGCCATTTGGCCTTTGTGCCAGCAAGCGGTTCCAGGAACATCTTCCTAGAATAGACACTGCCTGTGGCTTTTATTTCTTTTCCATAAAATGTTTGTGCATTTTGTTAAATGGTTGTTTATCACAAAATAAACATTAAGAAATCCCTGAAGAGGGGATCAGAACTTGAGTCTTCTTGCATCAGCCAAGTGCCAAATCAATCTCTTTCCAGACCCTGTGAATCTTTCCTTCTATACAGTGAAAGATATAGAAAATAACACCAAACTAAGTAAATAAGACATTTTATAGGGAAATCTGTGTTTGGTTTTGAGTTGTCTGTTTGTAACTGGTTTCCAGTGAGCAGTCTTTCAAAATGTAATCTGGTTAAAATCTGCTAGTTCAATAGTTGATCTTTCTTCAAATAGACAGCCTTGAAAAGGATCTTGGGAATTGAGCACACGTCCTCCTTCAGCATGCACAATGAGTGTTTCCACATCCCAGCTGGAAACTACAGCTGGCAGAACCAGAGAATTGAGGCTGGAAACCAGGTGGAGCCAGGCAAGAAGAGAAGGTGTCCACCACACTTTCAGAAAGACCTCCACATACTTTTGGGACAGCTCTTTGTCTTCAATTGCTTGCATGCCCATCCTAAACCTGTCACCTGAGAGAAGATTCCCAGAGAAGAATTGAAGTTTTCAGTGTGGCTGCCATGTGCCTAATGTTTTGATGAGTGTCATAAACTGCCTTGCACCAGTATCCCTCCACAGGGCTGACCTGGAATTTCTGAACTGACTTCATCACAGTTACCTGTTGTGCCAATTCCATGAATCTCCCAGCATGATCAGACAAATATGTAGTATATTCTATCCTTCCTAAATGAAACTAATAATACACATTTCTCAGGTTTTTAAAGCATTTTCATGCTTTACTGATATTTGTTAAAACCAAGGTCCTCTCAGGTATTTATTTATAAGGCATCTCACCTACCAGATGTTCTCTGTTGAGTCACTAGGGACACATTCATCTTCTTGTACTTCTAAACTTCTCTTATAATTCATGCTGCATTTCTATCCAGCCCATACTTTTTCTGAAATATAAACATTCCCTTAGGTGCCCCAGTTCATGTAATGTCGATATAACCATATAAACGGCAATAAAGTGACTGCTGCACAATTAAAGAAAAAATAGCTCATTTTAAGAGTGAACTGCCAAAAATATTGAAATTTTATTCTGAAAAGATTTTTTACAAAAGCAAAAATATATCAGGTTTAATAATTGATCAATTTTCACGAGCATTTCTCAATCTAGGAATTTTTCAATCTACAGATACCTTTTTCAAAAGAGAGAAAGAAAAAAGAGCACAAGAGAAGAAAACACAAGCCAGAACAAGAGAAAGAAAGAGAAAGGGAGGGAGGGGAAGAGACGAAGGAAGACTGAATTAATAGCCTGCTGGGACCCCAAGAACTAAAATCTTTTAAAGACACTTTTTTTTTCATGAGTACAGCACAGTTTATCTTTGAACTAACTGCACTGTTAGTTAGAACTATAATCGAATAGTTAGAACTATTATTTTCACATAATAGATGTTGTACACCTTAAAAAACAACTTGAAGCTTTATCTGATTCTAACTATATAAACCCAGTTTTGATATATTTCCTTTCAGCTCAACGTGACCTCTAAATACACACAAAAATTGTAAGCCCAGTTTCATAGCAAAAGATACAGAAAGATGGGTGTTTTTTAAGTGGACAAAACCTCAGTATTGAAGAAGGATCTCCGTCTTAAATAATTTACAGTTTCTTACAATAATAGAGTATGTATCTTTATTGCTTGACCTTTGCATCTGAGATTTTTTTGGCCAAACATCCTGGTTTTCTGGCTCATGAAAGTCGGAGCATAATTTGAAAGCACGGGGAGCAGTTATACCCAATATTTTTGTCTTCCCATCTTTCCGCTTTCTCCATAGCTCTTCCATTTGAGTGGCCTTTCTAAGATGATGATGTAATAAGGCAACTTCTCCCAGTTCCAGGTAGGAGGCAGGTGCACTCTTGAGGAGGGTCCTGATACAATCAAGTGCTAAATGCACAGCACCCCCAGCCTTTCAGATGGATTGAGGCTGATCCTGTTGCAACCTGCCAAGATGCTTGTCCCTGGTCATGTTCTGAGCAGGAGATGGCAGCAGAGGCAGCTTGAAGGAACTGGGGTGAAAGGAGAAGATTGGAATTGAAGAGGGATAGTTGGCTACCCAAGTACTTCACAATGACTTGCTGAAGTGCTGTTATTTAGCTATAATCTTATATTTTGATTACTCAGGACTATCAAAAAGATATGGCACATTCATTTGCCTTTTTGTGAATAAGCAACACAGGAAAATCCATCCCAAACAAATCCTAGAAAGTGAGAAAAGTGAGGTATCTCCCTAATAAAAACAGTAAATCATATCAGTTGACCCTAAAGGGACTAAAATGGTGGGGGTTCTACTGCTCATGGACCTCTCACATTTGTATGCAGCCATTCTTACATACTTGTAGGATAACCTGCAAATAAAAGGTCTATTTTGGATTTCAAAAAGTGGGATTTATGTAGTTGAGATAAAACAAAAGCAAGATCCAACAAACTGTAACATTATAAGGGACTCCAAAGCTGTGGAGGAGTGATGGAATAACATCTAACAGCACCTCTTTGATACTTCTACTTAGCCTTGTCTGACAGAGAGATGCATGCTGTATTCTAACCACATTTTTGATAGATATTGCAACACAGAGTGAGAAGACTTAGTGCACCAATTCAACTTCCATTTAGGCCTCCTCATTAAATACTTTCTAAATTAATGCTAGGGCAAGACTTTTGACTGTTGGGCAAGCCCTAATAAATGAACTGGCACTAAAGCACTTCATCCATGTGTCTGAAGTCAGGTTGCTCATTCCCTTAAAGTTTCATTAAGGTCATGTAGAACCGATGGAAAATACCAAATTGAATGCCCTAAGTCTTAAGATCCATTTCATTTTAAATAATTCTGAGATGGGCATAACTGAACTATAGTCTCTGAGCAGGGAGTCATGTAGAAAAAAAGAGGGAACCAAATCACAGCATTTGTAAAGCTGTTGACAGAAGAAATGGGCTGGCCAGCACATCTGACAAGATGACCTGACCACTCACATAACCAATTTTTGGTGCAGATTTGTTTGTCAGCCACACTTATTTTTAATAATCTCTTATCGCCCACATGGTCTAAAGGAACAATCTAATTGGTGTGAGCTATTAATTCAACGGCATGCCAGCCTCCAGCTCACTGGAACCATTACTACCTGTCATCAAGAAGAACTGCAACTCTGAAAACACCTTGCAGGTCAACAGACTTTTAATAACCCACACTTACTCCAGTTATTTGTTGCTTGTATGTCATCACATTAACTGGGTGCTTAACCCCTCACCCTCTTCAAGCAGATATACACTGGGAGGACTTGTCAGTTAGACAATACTCTAATGGGAAGCTTTGCACCTTTGAAAAACAGAGAATGAAATGGCAGCTGAGAAGAATTAAACCTTCTTGGTTTGTAGAAAGCAGATGAAGAGGGAGGGATTGAGGAACTAGCTATAAAAAGTCACATGGAAAGCTTAGCGCCACAACTCAGACCATTTCGCAAAGGATGTGTTAGCACAAAGAGTAGGGCTGTTTGAGGGAGGTTTAAGGAATTGCTGCATTGAAAAAACAAATTATTTCTCTGCTCCCCAAAAATTAATGAAGTTTGCAATAACTTTCTGAATTCATTATTTCATTGGTAAAAGAAACGAAATTGCTTTAACTACAGGAGTTTTTTGCAGTATTTTAATCAGTGTCCATTTGGACTATGTGAAACTTAGCAAAATTTAGGGATAGTTATTGTTTTATTTACTTTTAATGGTACTAATGGCCGTCATAAACACATACATTTTTAATACAGCAATAAATCCCAAATTGAACATTCACAAGTGAAAGCCAGAAATACTGACATTTTTACATCTGTTAGTGTCTAAGTACCACAGACATCAGGAACATCTGGTAACTGCAGCCTCAGGGGTGAACCCAATAAACAGGCAAAAAAATGGACTGTGTCATTCTTTGAAACTTTTACACCTCACTTGATTCACAACCAAAGTATTTTAAGTGTCTGCCATTATTATTTCAGAGTTACAGAATCAACTAGGTTGGAAAAGATCTTTGAATCATCAAGTCCAACCTGTGACTGAACACCACCTTGTCAACTAGACCACGGCACTGTTTAATACCTTTATTGATAATCTGTGAAAAGAAACAGTGAGGTCCCTGCCAACATAGTTAACAATACAGATAATACAAGGAGGGCCAACCTTTGAGCACATGCTTAGAAAAGGGCATGAAGAAGAGATGGCTCCAATTAACTGCACAAGTGACAAAGCAGGATAAGAAATTTGTCGGTATCTACAGCACAAACAGAGACACCAGTATCTGCTCTTTGTAAAGTGAAATCAAGATGCAAGCTACAAGTTTGTAAATGAAGGTAACTTGACGGTTTAAAAGCAATACAAAACAGGCAACTTGAGCTGCTCAAGTTTTAGGCTTCATGTTTCTCTTCCCTTGCATTTATTGCCCTCTCTCAACTTTGCTGAGAAACTTCAGCCATGATTAATGTTTCCCAGTAGAAGAAATTTATAAGCCTCCAGCTGTAAAAGAGGGTGAATTCAATACCTAAATTTGATAGTTTTCAGTATAATTGTTTTATTGTTGAAATATAATCAGCATTTTCAGTTAACTGACACTTTGCTCATCAGTAATTTTTAGTTTCCTTTCTTTCCAGAGAATGAAACACTGGAAAATATATACACCATTTTACATGGGAGATAGGATTCCTCATTTTGTATCTATCTATACAGGACACAGTTAAGAATGGGAGAAAGCAAAATTCATCCTGTAAACTAACAGCAACCCAAAATATCACCAAAGGAGATATTCTGCTCGGGTCAGTTGCTAATTTATGTAAGTTGTTACAACAAACTGCATGACAGATTGCTGGACACAGTCAAGCTGCCTTTGAGTGTGTCAGCTTCCTGTTCCTGAGTAGAGCCGTGGCACTTCCTCAGATGAGCACCAGCTCTGTCTGCACTCCACAGACAGCAATTACCCATTTGTCCCCAGCTCAAAGACTGCTTTAAATGGGCCATGGGTAGCTACTTGGTCCTCTTTTTAAAAGGGTTGAAACAGATCTGTTGAATCTTCGTTATTACTGCAGGGGTAGCAGAAGACGTTTGTATTCTTGTCATCTGGCCTCATGAGTTCAATAAGGAAATGAAGACTTCTCTTCATTTTCAGGTGAGAGGAATAATCAATACCAATCAGCAGAAGGACCAGCGGCAAGATTACTCGGGCTTGTTAGCTGGCAGGAATGGCACCAGGTGTAAATATGATACAGACTGCAGAAGGGAAGGCAGGAAAGGTTATTTTTTAGGTCTGTTGGCAATTTCACTGCCTCTCCATTAAGAATTGCACCTAAGTGATTTGTGCATTTGTGCCTGATATTGTGCATAAATAACAAGAAAAGCAATGAAGTTGACTTATTAAATAGAAATGCAGTGAATAGGAACATTCTCACATGGTCTGTTAGACTTTGCAATAAATCTGTGCCTGGTCTAGGGGACTTAAAAATTTAAAAATCCAGGGCAATATGAGACAAATACTACATTAGCAACAAATTTGGATTCATATCATAAGAAAGCACTCTCACACAGCCTCTTTCAAATCTAAAGGTATGAGAGTGTTTTACAGGACTGCAGAGAATGATAATGAGTATTACTGCCCTTTGCAGGCAGGGTACTGTCTAAACAGCTCAAGACAGGCCACACAGCAAGATGGGGACACAGGCTGCACAGAACAGCAGAGGCTCAGATCTCAACTTTTCTGCTTTGTCTCTTAAGTGAAATGGTCTAAATAGTTGTTTGTTAGCTCCAAAATAAATCCTCTGAACGCTAAGCATCTTCGTTCCCCTTTAGACAGTCTGCGTATTCGGTCTGGGTAAATGCCTGCACTAAATTTGGAGGTGTTCCACATCACACCCGGCTACAAATTCTTCCATTGACTGAAACTAGAATTGAAAAAAATCACATATATCTCTTCACATGATCAGTCAGAATTAAGTTGTTTATAGCAGAAGAGAAGCTGTTTAAGCTGCTACCACTCTATCATTCTAGCAAATACATCAGTCATTTCAAGTAGATTTCCTGTTCCATTTTCAAGTAAAAGCAGAAAAAATAAAAAGCCAGTCCTTCCTACTTTTGCCTGTGATCTGGTAACAGTGATGAACAGGATTTGGCCGTGCCAAAATGGATACAGTTACATCATGGAGTAATTCTTCAAGGGGCTTTTTAGTTTGAGTTAATTTTGAAATGCTACCAAAAAGGGCTCCTAGAATTACTGGATTAAATTTAAGAAAAGGAAGACATATATCCCTTTCACCAACAATTTGATAGCACTTTTTCTAGGTGCCAGCTCTTGCAGTTGAGTTAACATCTCATTGTCTGTTGGGTAAGTTGTCCATGAACAGCTTTTCAATTTGTAGTACTATTCAAATCAGAAGATCAAGCCTTTGGTTGCTTTGCTGATCTCCTGCTCTTCTGCATCTTAATTCTTTCTCTTTTGGTGAGTGTTAATTTGTAACTTTTTGAGGGCCATCTCTAAGCAAGCAACACTTGTGAGTGTCAGTCCTTGGCATTGAACCTGATGTGAATCAGTGCAATAGGTTTCACTTACTCTCTTCTTCTCCCCGAGAACTTTCAAAATTTGAGTTACATATGTATTTCAGAGTTGCAATATAGATTACTGTCTTTCAACATGTATCAAAATAAAAGTGATATACTCAGGCTACTGGAAAAACTCCTTAGTATTCTGTAACAGTAAAAGAGACGGCTTTATTCCATCCATGAGGTAATATTATTTAGGAAAATAAACAACCTTCATCTACTACAATCTTTCAAAATCTTTTTATCTTGCTTTTGTACTATATTTTAAATTCAAAGAATGTTAGTTTAGTTAGCATTTTCATTTTGTTAAGATCATGACCAGTTCCATCTGATATCTGAACACAATCTCTACTAAAGGACATAAACTTTTCACTGGCACAGCATTTGCTTTGGCGACATAATGGGTCACTCTGGTTTTAGTCCTGAGATCACCTACCAGCATGACAGGAGCAAATTAAAAAAGGTTAAAAAGGCCATGTGCTCCCTTACTTAATTCACTAACGCTGAACTTGATAAAATGCCGCACTGTGACCGAGTAAACAATAAAGATACATATTTTACTCAATATACCGTGGGCCCACATGTGAGTAATGGAGGCACTTATGCTGTCCAGAGTGTGAATAATGAGAGCACTTATCCCGTCCGCGGAGCAGCGCTTCACCGCGCTCCCATCTGGGAATCCTGTGCCTTCAATTGGTGCATACATCATGGACCTGTCACGGCACCGGGCCAGCCCCTAATCAAGCAGGCACTTTGCATTGGTATCCAACAGCATCACACCCTGTCAGCCTGGCCAGGGATACGATGTACCTTGAACAGCAGTGAGATGGCTCAGTGCTGAGCAAGTCAACTCACTCAAGGGGAAGGATGCGGGGAAGGTGTTTCAAATATGCAAACATATTTTCTGCTTTTGATTTCCCATAGTTCCATTATCTCATAAGAATTTTTGGTCCTAGAAATATAAAATATGAAAGACAATGACTTCAAATCACTGTCTGCTATGCCCAGACTGAATAAAGTAGGCAGGTTTACTTGATTGCTTTGCTCACTAGTTGTTTCATACATCCAAAACATACTTCAAAAGTTTTGTTACTCCAGCAGTACGTCTGTGATAAATGGCTACATATTTTGCTCTGCCCTACACAGATCACCATGGCTGTTGCATAGTAATTTTAAAGCTTATCAGGGCCTTCCAGATACAGTAAGTCACTGGAGTTCTCCAGTGCCTAAAGAAGTTTGCATTTATTGCTTAAGATACAGAATCAAGTCCCATGCTTATAATTTTTGACTCCTCTTTTCCTGATCCACTAGCACTCACCATAGTTGCATCACAAGATCAAAAGCAGCCCTTGAAACAAAGTACAAACCTATAACCTGCTGAGTTCCTAGGATTTTTAGGTTTCTGTTTCTCTATAAAATTTCAGCTGATGACCAAGAGATAGGGCTAATATGGGAGTTCTGCAGCCTGCGTTTCTGAGATCACAAAAAAAAACTTTTTAAAAGCTTAAAATTTTGTGGTTTTTTAGAAGTCCTAACAGAATTAATTTCTACAAGGTCTGATGATTCTTGGGAAAAAGTTCTGGGTCTGACTCCTGTTGTATACTTGCCTTAGATCTCCACTATCAAAGGACTTATGAATTTACACAAGAGTCACCCAAGAATGTTCCAACTCCACAGCAAAGCATTTGTATAATAAAACAACTGTGTGAACAATGAAAAATACAGAAGGAGGTCAGAAAATATTAGGCTTTTTGACAGTTCCATTTGTGCATCTCAAACTGATATTTCAACTCTTTCCAGTCAAATTTTTGCCATTGCTAACAGTTTTGTTTACCCAATGTTAATCCTTTCCACTAGGAAGTAAAACAACCTCATCACAAGAACAAGATCAGATCCAGGGAAATTCCAATACACAAACTTCCATCCTGTATCTTAACAGCTCTTTTTCTTATCTCTGTGGTAGACTGAAACTGAACAATGGGATGAAGTAGTGAAACAGATTAGATGCAGACCTCCACTTGCCTCCCTATTGAACTATTTCATCGTGGTTTAAAAAATCACATTTCATATTTGTTAAAAAAGTCCCCCTATATAAAAAGTAGCATATTACTTGTGAATATATACTTTAAGATTAAAGTGCACAACATTGTTTTAAGTGTTTTTCAGGCACTTTTGTAAGTCTACATGCAGTTGTAGAATTTGTCTCCAGAATGGAAAACTGAAACAAGCAGAATAGGTCTCCAAGATAGAGATTTAACCTGCTGGAATACCCTGAACATTAGGTACCTGTGTCCTCAACACTGAAATTGAAAGAGACCAGATGACTATCTTGGAAAAACAAGTCAGTTGTAAACTACCTGTGTCAAAGTGTTGATTCCATCCTTGGAGTGTAAATGCATAGTGAAAATGCCTACTGATTTCAATCCTGCTGAGACTTCATCACACCTACTGTCTGAAATGCAAGATGAGGTTGACACTAACCAAGAATAATAAAAGCAAATGACTTGTAAAAGGATTTATGTCCTGCAGCCTTTTGGCTCTTTATGGGGCACTGGTAAGGTAACCAGGAAAGGTGGAAAGGAAAATCATCACAACCATTTTTATTTTTCCTTTATCTGGCTGTGTCACCAATCAGGTTTGTAGGGACATTCTCAAAGGCTGGTTTGTTGGATTCACCTGCCAAGTCTCACCCAGGCTTAATCAGATTGTGGTTTTATACAAACTGAGTTGCACAATTCCCCATCTCTGCATACTAAAAACAAAATGCTTTTCCTTCCCTATCTGGCAAAGAGTCTCGCTTCATCCTGTTTCTTTGAATGCTGAGTCCACAGAGGGATCTAAGCCCAGAAGCTGCTGACCATGTCTTGGAAGTCTTCACTAGGATTCAGTGCCTGAATATGTGGCAGGAATTTTAGTGGTGCTTACTTAGGCAAATAAGGTAATTTATATCTCATTCAGGCATAGATAAATAAATAGCTATCTAAATACATGCACAGTAACATTTGCAATAAACGTGGATGTGCATTTAATATTTATAGCTTTTGGGTGCTAAAATGAAAACCCCACTGAAAAAATATTATCCAAAGGGATACAGTTTTCATCCTACAGGGACAACATTCACTTCAGAAAGCTAAATTATTTTTTGTTGTTTTTCCCTGCCATATGCTGTGGCTGAAAAAAGACACAGCTATAAGTACTTAAAGGCTACAGTAGTATTTGGATTGTGTTACTCAAGTAATGTGTCAATGACTGCAACCTGGGGCTTAAAGCATGAGGAAGAACACACTTCTGCAGGCACCATTTCCTAAGTCAAGGACACATGCAAAATCCTACATCTGGGATGAAATAAGAGCATGTAACAGTAAAGGCTTGGCACTGGTGGGAGAGAAAGAAGACAAGGAGCTAGGGGTGTTGGTGAACAAAACCCAGCAGTTTACCTCTGCAGGGAGGAAGGACAGATGCTTACTGGGCTGCATAAGCAAGAGTATACTCTTGCCAGCAGGCCAAAGGGAGCATTTTTTTTTCTATATTTAACACTTGTGAGTCCACATTTGGAGTGATGCCTCCAGCTTTGGGGTCTGTAGTATGAGAAAGACAAAAAGACAATGAGGAACTGGAGCAAGGCCAGTGAGGGGCCACCAAGATGATGAGGGAGCTGGAGCACCTGGTGTATGAAAAACAGCTGACGGAATGGGGATTGGTCAATCTGAAGAGGAAAAGGTTAGAGGTAGGAGTATTGGTTTTGCCTTCAACTACCTGCCAAGTGGTTACAGAGAAAACTGTGTCTGTTGCCTCTTGTAATAGGACTCTGTGTCTCCAGCTCTAAGTGCAGCAAGGGAAAAACAGCAGGTTGCTTAATAAAGGCTGTTGAATATGCATCCTTGGAGATTTTAAATACTTTCCTGAATAACCCTGAGCAACCTTGTCTGACTGTGAACCCATGATTTCCGGAGGTTACAAAATTATTCTGCTTTTATCCCTTCTCTCACATTCCTCCCCCTAGGAAAAAAAAAAAACAAGAAACCAAAAAATCCCAAACAAACAACAAAACAATCAGGATCTTTCATTCATCAGCTCTATAACCTCATCTTGCAGAGGAAAATACATCAATTCAGGCACATGAAAAACATTCTTGATCACAACCCTTTCATTAATTACAGACATATTAATGTTTCCCTGGAAAAAAAATAAAAAGACATGGTGATACTGTCACTCTCTGAAGTAATTGAAAACTTACAATGAAAGAGGTTTATTCTGAAAAGTATAGCTTTGTGATAGGCCAGTCAGGCAAACTTTTGATGAAAAATGAGTTCTCTTAGGAACTGTGTCTAAATTTTTGTCAGCTCACCTCCTGGGCTCCCAGCATTTCCCTGTCTGTAACAAGAGCAGTCCTTATGCCACAGGTGTCCCAGTGGGTAGGCAGATCTGGGAACTCTGTTCCAAGCCCTGCAACTGATCATTGCTGAATGTCCTCCTAGGCCACCTTGCATCCGAGAGTGCTGTGGGAAACACAGCTAAGTCAACTGCCCAAACTCAGCATTGATTCAACATCACAGAGCAAAATTTCCCACTGGAAACAGGAAAAACCTCCCCACGCATTCGGCCTAAATCCTCATTCCTATAGAATTCTTCACTGAAAGAAATTTCAACTTCGTATCATCTGTCTTTTACTTCAGAAATGAGTTTACATGGATTTACCGTCTCTGTGGTTCTGGGCTTTGAGCATCTCAGCACCCAGCTGTGGGTGAGAGGGCTGTGAATTGCATTGCACATTAATACAGACTATTAACTCTCAGACTCCTTACTTGTGAAATTTCCTTTTTTTTTTTTTGTGAAAAACCTTTTAAGTTTTGTGGGAAACCTTTTAGACGACATGAGAAGTATCATGATTGGTTCTGAAACTGGCATTTGACAAGAAAGGCAAGGGAAAGAAAAAGAAGTTAAGATTAGCCCTAAGTTTTCGATTCGAAGTTTCAAACACATTGGGCACAAAGAGAAGTGTCTTTACCCAGAATCTGAAGTGAAACTCAGCATTTCTTCAGTCAGTTTAACCTTACTTGTCAATATCACTGTTTCTACATTAAATTTCTCTGTTATTGAAAGATTACCTTTCAGACCGAGGATGTCCACGAGTAAATGAAAAATGTCTTCCTTTGCTTTGTGAAATCATTCCTTTGTCTTCATGGACTACAGCCAAGGACTGTTTGTGATAGAGATGATTAATGCAGAAATCAAGTCAAATGTGAAAAGCCCTGGGAACAGTTACTTTATTTTTCAGCTTTTACTTTCGGTTACATCAGGATAGGCATACACATATTTCCTTCCATGGGAACCAAAGTCCATAAACTGTTATAGTAAATTCCTTACTGCTGGGAAGCTTAGATGGACAACTTCACATAGTATCATCTGCTTCATTACTCAGAGCTTTCAGCTGACTGTGATTATAATGCACCAAAAAAGCCCAGCTATGGTCTTTTTCTTTTCTTGAGTATCATTCAGCTTAAAATGGATGAGCACCATTTTCGTAAGAATTTCTATTTCGCTATACTAGAATAGTGCTTTTACTCCCTATTGTATCCTTTGTAGAATGCCCTATTACCTTGATCTTGCAGCTTCTTACACTGAAAGCAATAAGTGTTGCAGTCATTTTTTATCAGCGATGATAAAAGCTTTATTCTCCTCATGACAAGTAAAAAAAAAAAGCTGCCTCTGTTCGTGACTTTGTCTGGGTTTCTTTAGCTTCCTGATTCCAAGGAGAATAAGTCTCTGGAATCTGAATCTTTAGGTCAAAGCACTGTTTATAGATCAGCTAAAACAAATAAAAATTAGAAAATCATTTCTCTGCTGTCTATCACTCCAGGATACAAAAAGCTTCTGAAAGTAGACTGGAAGAACCATGTGTCAGAAATTAAACAGTCTGATTTTTTTCTGATACTAAGTTAAAATCCAAATCTTTAAGTCAAACACTAACTATATTTTTAAATATTTTTTTCAAAGGACATTCATTAACTCCGCTAGTAAATCAGCATTTTCTTTCTAACTGCCTAATCCATTGCATTTTATGATATTTACAGACATGACATTGCCTGCTATTTGAGTAAATTTAATCTCTTGAAAGTGGACTGGTGAATCTGAACTTCTGAAAGGTAGTTGCTGCTGGGGTAATTTAAGGTAGCCCTTCAAACTGCTGCTCCTTGTTCTTACCACAAAGATTCCACTTGAGACCATTAATCTTTGACTTGCCTACTGTGAAAAAAGTAATACTTGTTTCTTATGTTAGGTCATAACAGCAATATTAAAAGGAGTGGTTCAATGTGCTTTATTATGAGACTCAGAATAAGACTTAATACATTATTTACAGACCTTGCTAACTGAGCAGGTTTGTACAGAGACATTAATCTGGTACTTAACAACTGCTTTAAATACACACAAAATCACACACAGAGCTCAGTTTCCATTGCATATTTGCTTACAAGAAATATGTCATTAAATAGAAAGGCTGAGGCTCATCCACAGCTTTAAACATACAGTACTGACATGTTCCTGACTGCAGGTTTGTCAGCACCATAGAAAACATCTAAGAAATGGGATGTATGCCTGTCTGGCTCTTGAGCCTGTTACATCAGTCACTTGTAAGAGCTGCAGTGCTCATGCCTCTTCAGGAATTAATGGATAAGAAAGCAATTGCAGTAAAGCCCAAAGAAAAAAGTAAACTGTGTCTTTCCTAAGGATACCACTAAATGTGAATAACTGCAGCTCTAACACTTATTTAGACACAAAGAAGCTCATCTGCCATTGACAAAATATTGATGCACTGTCTTTCATGCCTTTGCTCTTATAGAAGGGAAAGGACTTCTTAATAAAAACTTTCTCGGAGCCTTATAGCAGCAATTTTAGGCATACCATCAGATTCCCTCTCAGTGCTACCTTTTGGCAAATACTTTATCATGTTTAAACTCTAGTATGTATTTGACTTACATGATTTCACATTAGTAGCTGAGTTCTTTCACTCTGTTTCCTAAACATTAAGTAATGCTAGTGGAGAGTCCACTACTAGCTATCAGAAAATAGTTTACATGAAATAACTAGCTTTGAATTCTTCGGGGACATTACTCTCTCAGAAATTATGATGTTGATGGAACATTCTAAGCAAAAAAAGGGAAGATAACTTGCAAACAATACTTTTTCCAAATATGTTTTAAACCCTCAGTTTCCGCTTGATTCATGTTTGCAACATGCCTCTTCAGATGTTTGGTTTGCAAAAATATTTTAGCAAACCAGTTCACTGTGAGGAATGCTTCATTAAGACAGCGTCCAAGAAAGTTTTAAAAATTGCAGAGGACACCAACTGAAACAGGAAACACTATCTGTTTCATTACAGTCTCAATTAAAAGCATTGAGTATTTACTCTTTTAGATGAGAAGGAAATATTCTATGCCACAAGGTCAGTACACTTTGAATCCTCAGCTTTCAACAAAGTTTTTACATAAGTAGGCTACTCAGCAAATGAGTATCTATTTGCAATCTGGAGCTACAAATGAAAAAGAAAGAGCATTTTATGTGTTCAAAAATAACATATGAACAGGATTGGAACAAATTTTGAGCTTCAAGTGACCCTTTTCCCAGTGATGAACACACCACAATTTTAAAAGTTATGATCAGAAAATGCCAAACTTTAGGACAACAACTATTTACTCTGCATAATCACAGTTCTCATTTCTGATGCAAGGTCAGGACTGTTCCATTAGAAATCTGTGCCAAACTAATGTGCTGATTTTGTGTATTAGGCAGCAATAAAAACAGCTGATGTTTCAGCGCAGAAGTTATCTCTCTGTGTGTAAAATCTACACTAAATTAGTACTAAATTATTTTCAATGAGCAGATGCTGGCTATTCATTGCCTTAATTAACTTCTACTGTACCTGGGTACCTTGTAGTGCTAATAAAGTTATTGCAATTGAATTCATCTTTTCATGGTACATTATCCCTTTGATGACTCTAGATCATGGTTTGATTTAATGCTCCTGGTGATCAGAGAGACAAAAAATTAAAGAATGCCATATGTTACCAGAGTTGAGGAAGACCTTAGGACTTTTGTTAACAAAATAAAGCTTTGTAGTTTTCATCCATCCTAAAAAATAACAATAATAAAAAAGAAATCCAGAAGAGAGACATCTTTTCCATTGTACCCACAGAAGGCACCCAAGTACTAATATATTCTTTTGGATTATTATTTTTTCAGAAAAAAAAAAATCTCACCTTTATTTTAATATGCTTCCATATTTCCAAAGGAATAATTTTCAAGAAAAACAATGCAGGTTGTTGAGGCAAAATGAAAGTGAAACATTTCCCATAGTTCTCCATCTCACCTATGAAAATCTGTCACTACTAAGGAAAGGTAGAGTAGAGAAGGCTCTAAGTTCAAGTCCTTTTGACTCAGGCAAACAGGGGCTTTGCTTGTATTTTATTTCATATTCTTATTATTTTCATGAAGTGAATACTTCTGCTCCCGTTCTTCTTCCCCAGTTTTTTAATGGCATTGCAACCTAAAAGAGGGAATCAAAAGGCAGAAATTCTTTCTCTATGTGGTTTAAAATTCTTCCTTCTGGCAACAATTTTATTTTTTAAAAAGGCTACAAAAATTAATTGTAATAACTTTTTATTTGGTTTAGCATGCTGTAGAGCTGTTTCTGCCTTCAGAATCTAATATGGTTTCATAGTGTGAAAAACCGTAATTACAATACAGGACAAAGCCTTATTTTCAACTCCTTGGAGTCATAATTGAGGGAAGAAGATACACAACAGATGATCAATAGGAATAACACAAAGCTCTTTTAAATGTTTAATTACATATTTAGGTGAAACATTTTTAGACTTCCCAGCCTTAAAGAGCATGTATTTATACATGCAAGTTGAATTGAATATTTGCTTTCAAACAGATACGTAGTGGATAGGATGGTGCATTAAGTTTACACTACGGGATAATTTAATTTGTAAATATTACATCATATTGGATGGAGCATATGACCTAAGTTTCAGTGATCCAGAGGGAGGGTGATTCCTATTCATTATATATGGTTTTTTACCCTCTAATGATTTATAGAGTTGCAGATTTTTACCTCTTCCTTTCTTGCACGACAGGAGACCATAAATTCATGCAGGGCACTTCTGTATTTAAGAAGTTTTAGATTAAATATTTAACTAAGTACTAGTTACTGAGCAGTAAGAAGCACATAAAAACCCTACAGATTATATTGTGTGCCAAATGTGGCATATGGTACGTAATTAAATAAAATAGTTACTTAACATTTACAGTTTTAAGGATACTTAAAATTTTATTAGTCTACAGATTTTCTTTTACCTTGAGGGGGGGAATTCAGTCAAATCCAGCTTTCAACTAACCATCAACTTCACTAGAAAGGTTCTTGATCCCTTTGAGCTGCACTGGCAAAAATTCAGGTGATGCCTATATTTATGATCTAATCTTTCAGATATTAAAATTATGGGAGGAACAGAGAAACAAGGGACAAGATAATTTAGTTAAAAGAGACTGGATGGAGAAGGTGAATTTCTAGCCTCAGCGTTTGTGGCTATGCTACTTTGTGCTGCTGGTTTCCAGAAGAGTCCTTGGCATGACTTTGTCCTGGGCCAGTTACTCCTCTACCAAAGCACTCCTGTGCAGGGCTCAGAAGGTATATGGAGGTGTCCCAGTAGGCAACTACACTGCAGGGGAGCAGAGGAGACCCCCAAGCATTTTTTATTTACTAGTACAGTCCAAGCTGTTGAAGTCAGTGATTAAATTCCCACTAAATTCAGGGTAGTCAGGGTTTATCCAGAACTTCTTATCCTTAGGGTTTATCCTTAACTTCTTGTTAAGGAGCAAATCTACACCATAGAGCTCACTGGTCTTCATAAATTAACACTTCTTCATCTGCTCTGTGTAAACTACAGTTTCCTTGTATCTACTTTCTAACAGGCCACAGAAAGACATTAGAAATCATGCTTTATTTACTGTCTCAGAACTTGTGAAACCTCAGTGAAAAAAAATTTGCTGTTTTAAGCCCTTAAAAACACGGTGAAGATGTTTGAAGTTCTGGGTTTTACTTTGTTTTTAAAGGAAGTGCCGTCTGTTAGAATAGCATTATTTTTAATGACATATCAGGAATCATCTTTTGAAATGTTTGTCAGCTTTTTAAAATGTGCTATTGAAACCTATTAGGCTGTCAAAACTATGATGAATATGTTAAGAAGTAACATGATCTTGTTGTAAATCACTACTTCAGAGTAATGGATCTCAAAGCCAGGAGAAGGAGGAAGAAAAACAATTGTTTGCAATTGTTTGCAAACGTTTTGCTCTGACATTTTGTCTTGTCTGCCTTCACAGTCCACTGAATCTCACTGCTCTTAGAGGCATTTAAATGCTTTACAGGCAGTGTAATCCGACCGAGGAAGCTGGACACAGAAGCAAGTGGGAATGGGAAGAATGGAGAAAGTACATCCAACGTAGCACTTTTGGTTTTCCGGCAATTTCAACCAAGAGTCAACATTTTCTATAGGAAGCAGTGTGGTTCACAAAAGAGTCATTCCATCAAAAACCAGTGTGTTCTTAATAGTTTTGACTGAAGACTTTCAGTAAACGCTGACATTAAGTTAAATGATACCAGGAAGGATGAACTTGTATCAGATTAAAGCTTTCATCTTCAAACATGCAGAGGTACTTGTTGCTGGAAGGGACACAGGAGTGTATTCTGTGATTACAAACAGAATTAAAACTGAATATTTGTTTAAATTAGGAAAAAGGACGCTCAGGTTTAGTTTTGCTAGGAGTGAAACTGCTTGTGACATATATTAAGACAGAATACGGCATTGTACTTATGTATGATGCTGGTATCAATCAAATGACCTTCCATTTGCCCATGCATTCCCAATGAAAAACAACAACTGACATCTGGAACAGTTTTCAAACCATTTGATGTAACCATTTTCTAAAGAAGACTGGCTGAATAAAATAATTATTCAATCAATTGAAATTGGAGTTTATTTGTAACATCTGACTCTTGTATTTCTGGCTTAGCTGAAGTAATTCTGTGATTCGTGCTACCTAATGATTTTCAATGGATGACATAAACACAAAATATATATTATTTCTAAGCAGCATGACCTTTGATGTTTTGGATATGTGAATAGTATTCCTGCTAACAGATCTACTATAGATTAGATAACTTACTGTCTCCCTCCAGGAAGTTTTGTGTGGAGTAAACACTGTTGGCAATTATGGCAGCACATAGATTGATTAAGTCATGGCATGGACCATGGCTTGGCCGGGACAAAGGTGGTGGTCACTGGAGAGTATGTCTAGCCAGAACCTCTCAGGTTTATTTCTCCAGAAACCCCGGAATGTACTGGTGCATGGTAGGGTCTCACCAAACACTCAGAAACCTGGAAGACCCCCACCATCCAGTCATTTAGATGTAGACACCACTATTTTTGATGTAGACACCACTATTTTAGATGTAAACACCACTATTCTCATAATTTACAGGGCAAATGTTAAACAGAGGTATGAAAGTTGTTCAGATGCTAGAGTGGCAGGAAGCAGGTAAGAATCAAAAGGGAAGAAGTACTAGTTAAGCAGAAAATATGTCCTATTTAGAAGGACTTTTTGTAATTTACTACTTCTACTGTCTAAATTACCTTATGCAATTTATTTCAAAAGATAGAAAAATAATAATCCTGAACAACTTAGTGTTAGGAGTCTTCAAATTCTTGAGATTTCCTCACAAGGACCTCCCAGAGATACATGGAAATTACAAATGCTACCAGTTCCTTCCTCCAGCCAACCCATTCATCATGTACTCAGCCAAGTACATCAGGGTAATTTGGGGTCTTGGCTACATAAAGGATAATGGATTTGGATGCTTCATAAAAATGAGTCATTTTTTCCCCCAACTGATTATGTGACTGTCTCAGAAAGCCCTGATCGTGGTCACTTAACTCTGCAAAGTATCTGGAGCACTCGAATGCCTATTTACCTTTCAAACACTGGGCCAATATCATGAAACCAGATGGAAACACTTTGAAAATTGAGTACAAGATGGAGTTATTCCAAGACCAGTACCCAATGAGATGAAGTTTAGGAAAAGGAGAACCAAATGAATTACATTTTTCCTAATTTGGCATGCCTCACAAAATTAATTCAATATTTCAACTAATCACTGTAAGTATATTTATATTTTCTAACTTTTAAAAATTAGAAACAAGCAACTAACTTGTCAACCCACTAGTAAAATACACCAATATTTTACAGTGTCTGCTGCTCCTTGCATAACGTTCATTCTTCACACTTACTCCATTATCAAAACAAAACAACATACAATGCTCTCCTTGGAAAAAAAGTATCAATGCATGACAGTGTTAGTATATCCTTTCCTTACTTTACAATGTTTTATATGTTTTTGATCAACCTGCATTTCCCAAAACTTTTTAATGAGGGCATGATTAACTAGTATAGTTTACTAAATAAGTACTTCACTAACATTATGTATTACATGCACACACGTATTTTTTCTTTTGATACTTCTTACAACATTTTTATGATATTACCATTGTAGAGAAGTATCAGCTGTGATATTAGGTAAACCACTCCTGGTTCTCATTTAGGCTGTTGTATTCTTTCCATGTTTCTAATATATACCAAAGATAGCTGTAATATGAGATATGTGTGTTATTTGATGTCTGTATATAAATTCTAGTGCTATATGAAATCACTAGACTAACACCTATTCTAGTAGATGCATTATCAGGCAGAAACCCCCCAAAATTGCCTATAGACATGTCTGTTGCCATGGGCTATGAGAACACGTGAGCAAATGCTTGTTTATGTGCACAGAAGACAACAAAACAGGAAGTTCAGCCTAAAATACACCTCCTGGCAGTGCTAGGATCTTTCTACCTGAAGAAGTTTGAAATGTGAATTTGAGGTATGTGCAGTAGGCATTATGGACTATAAATGGAGATTTTCTTCATATATTTTGGTATGACTCCCACATTACTCTGTATGTAAGAAAGATAAGAGGCACAATGACCAGCTGTGCTAAGAAAAGTGAATGAATAGAAAAAACACATGTCACTGAGCTATATATTAAATCAGTGCTGGCATTCTTTAGGCCAATTCAGTGTTGAACTCTAACTATAGGTTTTCCAATCTGACTTTTACAGGAGCTAATACAGGCCTTTAGCCTACCTGGTCTGCATCTGGTCTTTGTGAATACATTCCTCCTTATTCATTAAAGTAATACATTTCCCAGATCATCTTGCAACTTTATTGGATCATTGATTCTAGCCACTGGAGTGCATTTGTGGCCATCTCCAGTGGACTTCTCTTTGCTTCTGAAGTAGATATATTACATGTACTGATGATGTGTGTCTGAAGCCTGCAACTTTCTTGTGACTTTTGGCAAAAGTGCTAGTGTTCAAACATTATAAATCTGTGTGCTAGACTTAACAGTACAGAACACTCAAAAATGATCACAGTAACATGGGCCAATTTCAGCTGTGGTTTTGATTAAAAGTTTGATAGAAACCTCAGAGAAATGACAACATGCTTCCATAGATAAGCTCTGCAACATTTATATTCCACTTCACTGCACTGGGTTGATTCAGAGTGTATTTGCTTTTCCTGGCCACAGTTTAAGTGCTCAATAAAGTAACATTCTGTTATTAAGTGCTGATTCTTTTTCCCTAGATTAATGGTTTTGGTTGTGCAGAGAGATGAAGCCTTTTGAAGAGGATGAAATATACCAAACTGAGTAACATCACAGATACTGGGCTTTTGCCCTCTTATGGTGTAAAGAATGCCAAAAAGGAAAGCATTTTCCAGATCAGTGGCCTAAGATTATTTCCTTTTTGTGCAATATCTTATGAGACTTCAGGAAAAATTACTGCATTTTTCCTAATGAAGATTGTTAAATGTGCCTTTTATAAATGCCCATGAATTAGACGTGACACTGTAACTTGACCCAGTAATGAAAATTAAAGGCTAGCTTGGACTGTTCTGCAATGACAAAAAGCTCAACAAATTCAAATTTCCTTACCCTTTTATTTAGCAAATTTTGTGATTTCTAAATGATTAAATAATTTTCTGTGTTCATTCTGTGCTGTTTAACTGATCACATATTATTAACAAACTATTAATCAAATGTGTAAGGCCGAGCTATATATCTGTACCCCCACTGTAGCAGGATTCTGAGCAGTATATTGCATATTAAATAGCTTGAGAGCAGATTTCTTAATCACCCAATTTCTATTTGCTGCCATTACATGACTATATTAGTGTCATCTGAACATAACAGAAATGGTAGAATAGCAACACTATACCCAAGAGTTCATTGCTGCAGTCTCCTTGCATATTTATTTATCATTTACCTATCTGAAATCACAATAGAGTCAATACTCCCAGTTGCACATTTCAGCCAGACCTTGGCTATTATACTTTCTTTCTTTCTTTCTTTCTTTCTTTCTTTCTTTCTTTCTTTCTTTCTTTCTTTCTTTCTTTCTTTCTTTTTCTTTCTTTCTTTCTTTTTTCTTTCTTTCTTTCTTTCTCTTTCTTTCTCTTTCTTTCTTTCTTTCTCTTTCTTTCTTTTTCTTTCTTTCTCTTTTTCTTTCTCTCTTTCTTTCTTTCTCTCTTTCTCTCTTTCTTTCTTTCTTTCTTTTTCTTTCTTTCTTTCTTTCTTTCTTTCTTTTTCTTTCTTTCTTTCTTTCTTTTTCTTTCTTTCTTTCTTTTTCTTTCTTTCTTTCTTTCTTTTTCTTTCTTTCTTTCTTTCTTTCTTTCTTT